>NC_072740.1:28106685-28164874 GCF_026930045.1 Uloborus diversus | reverse complement strand
ACTACGAAAATGATTGTCGATTTGACGAAACTAGAATGAAGAAATATTTCGTTACATTTGACGAAATTCGCATCTTCAAACCAGAGACGAAAGCAGTTTCCTCAATTTGACGAAATGTTCGCTCGGAGCATATCCCTGAAAGCGATTTCGTCAGAAACGAAGAAAATTTCGTCGAATTTGAAAGTCCATTTTTGAGAGTGTACCACTGAAAGGTTTTTGGCTCATAACATAGTTTTCCATCAAAGCTTACCAAATTGCTTTCGCGCATGCACAGTGAAAAACTAATTGCTTTAAATGTCCATATTTTAGCAAATTTTCAACATTTTAATTTCAAAATTTGGCATTATACTTCTCAAAATTTTGCATTATGCTGTCAAGTTTTCTGAAAGTTAAGTAAACTTTGATGGAAAACTTTAAGTGTTACAAGACAAAAACCACCACACAAATTTCGTAGTTTTGAAAGAAATGCTTTTATTTTCCTGAAAATCAGTCATACTTTCTCGAAAGTACGTAAAATAGTTGTACATAGTAAACTAAATAATTTCTGAAAATTACGGCTTATTCTCAGTATTTACGGTGAATGATGATCAAAAAACTTCTTTGTTTTCCTCAATTTGTTACTGATCCCCGAAAAGCAAGGGTGATATAACAAATTTTATTGGAAAATGACACCTGGATCATACCTTTTCTGTGACAAAAGTCGCATAGCAATTAATCTCTAAGTTTTTTGGGAAATCCTTAAAAATGTGAATTTTTGAAAGTGTCCCAAATGATGCTTTTGGTCACATAGTGTATTTGTGAAATATTTTTGCATAGGTTTACAGTAGACGCTGATTACAGAATAACAGATTTACAAATTGATAGGAAGCCTAAACCTCAGCAGTTTGTCTTTCACGAAAGTGACAGCCCTCAACAGCAACAGTTCTACGCGTAATAAATTACCTCACTGAAGGTTTGAACCAAGGTCAATGCCTCATTGATATTTTTTTCAGGAGGCTTTTGACCGGTTTTGATACAAAAGTAAAGTCATCAAAATGGATCAGACAAGAATTTCCCTATTTTCCATTAAACGGACTCTAGTATTTCTTGTCTCAGAACAACACATTTTTGGATTAAGGTTGGTTTAATGAATAGAATTCATTTAATACATTATTGAAAAAAATTAAATTTATAGCATACCTATTTTGAGGGTTATGCATTTCGCGTTTAAAATTAATGCAATTGGCGGGAAGTATACTTTCGCAGCCTAAAACGGTTCTCTGAAATAAAAAGGTGGTAAAATCGTCTACTATGGGTATGGGGGTCGATGGATTTGCTAAGTATGTTTCTTACAGCCTTACAAACAAGACCGCCACTAGGACCATCAGCCTAGTCAGAAACTAGGGACCTGTCTCCTGTAGGGGAGGGGGCACCTCGGAATCGAACCTGTATAAGTTTTGTGGTGGGGAGGTTGACCAAACTGCCCAGGGCCCTTCTGGACTCGTGGCGGCCCTGACTACAAAGGGTTATCGACAGGAAGCAGCAGCGTGTCATTTGTAAAGGACATGCAAAGCATCACGCCTTTTTACACTATAGGTGCACTCTGTGATGTTCAGCAATTGAATTTCTCGCTAAGACAGCATTATCAACGGCATGCACAGGATAGCACCCGGGAAGTATAGCTGAAATGAAGAGCATTTCAAGTAGTATCAATGTAACGCATATTATTTAAATCAGAATAAGTAGGCGCATGGGCGTATCCAGAGGGGGGCAAAGGAGAGCAGCTGCCCCACCTTCCAAAATAGAAAATATTTGAAACAAAAACCAAAAGAAAGAAAATTCAAAACATTTCAAAAAACAGATTAATTGACGGTTAAATTCAATTTCGAGACTTTTTGATGAATTCTGCTGTAGCAACTTTGTGCTTTATTTTGAAAGTATATATCTCCTCTTTAGGAGCTCATTGAAAACAGAAAGTTATAGGTGTTTAGTTGGGTGACCGTCACAATACCGCTATGAAGATAACGCAAGGTACAGCGCCAAAAACACTTCCTTTTTCCATAAACTCCCAACTGTTATTGCACATAACCCCCTCTTCATGAACCGTGAAAAAGTTTGAATTTCAAAAACTTCCTCAGACGGTCAGCTTCAGAATTTTCCGGGAGGGGGGAGTGAGATAAAGACGCAGTTTATAGGGGGGGGACAAATTTCATACACACATGATAATTAAAATGTTCCAAGATCGGGAAGGGGGCTGTTGAACCCCCTTGGACGTGCAAATGACGAGCCAGCCTGTCTTCTTCCATTTTGAGTTACATATTCCTTAAGTAGGCAGAAAAGTACACATTGCTGGTTCCAAATGTGTGTGTGTGTGTGTGAGTCGTTACACAAAACATCTTCAATTTTTTTAAAATTTATTTATATTGTTTCTTGGCACCTTTTTACTCTCACAGTTAGTCAGTTGATTATTTTGTCACTTTCTTTTGAAGCTAAAATTTTGAACCTAAACAGAGGGTACTTGTTGGTAAATATATATTTTAAATGGTATTTTAAAACTTTTTATTTGAATAAACTTGCATGTTGTATGAGAAACACGATTTAAACTGATTAAAATTTACACATCTTTCTTAAAGTGGGTGTTTTTTTAAAGTTGTATACTAGATTGCTGATTGTAATTGGTATATCCTCCATTTTATCAATACTATAACGGCCGATTCATATACGGAGGATACAAATATTGTGCGTTCATGAGGAGAAGAGACTTCGGAACGCCTTCCCGAAAGCAAAGCTAAGTTTAGCGCGGGGGTGATCGCTACCGCTTTCAATTGAGACAACCCTAAATTTGGCGGGCATTTAAATTTGTAAAAATGTCTTTGTGTTCTTTCCTTTCGTTTCTAGCTTCGCGTAATTGTCGTCTACGGGGAATCTATACTTTTTAAACTGAAAATTTCAGAACAAAAATATTGTATTTACAAAAAAAAGTAAGGTATTTTGTTTTCCGAATGAAACATTTCTATTAAGGATAGGCTTTCTGAATTTTGAACGATATCCTTTTAAAAACTAACGTCCTATATTCGAAATTGCAAGTGCGCTGATGAAAAAAAGGGGGGGGGGACAGGAAAACTTCATTGCCACACAGACTGCGGCATTGAAATGCTTAAGGGTTGCGTTCGTTTTGAAGACTTAATATCTCTCTCCATCTCCCTCTCAATATTCTTGAGGGGGGGAGGTGACTCAGTAGCTCTTACGGGTTGGGTCTTTTTGATGCATCTGTATGGATTGTACAAAATTTCAGATCATATAGAGCGGATATACAGTCAGTAGATCTACAG
The DNA here is from genome assembly GCF_026930045.1 of Uloborus diversus. NCBI lineage: Eukaryota > Metazoa > Arthropoda > Arachnida > Araneae > Uloboridae > Uloborus > Uloborus diversus. The sequence goes on along the minus strand of NC_072740.1, from coordinate 28,161,563 downwards.
TAGCAGTTATTTTTGAAAAATGATGAAAACATTATTCGAACAAAAGTTGCCCCCCCCTCTCCCCCCCCCAAAAAAAACTTGGTTGAACCAAAGGCGGGGACTGGGCAATTGTTCCAGAAGGGATTTACAAGTGAGAAATAAAAGTAAATGAGAAAACAATAAAAAATCAATCTGAAATATTTAAAGCAATTGACTATTAAAGTCAAGGCTATTTCTCTAAGTATTGCATGAATATTAATGTTTAGAAATATGTAATAATTTGCGATGCGTTATAAAAAGTGTCTTTGGTTTGAATACTGTTTTAAAATTATAGGTTCATCGGTTGGGTCCGGCTTAAGAGATGACGACTACCCCCAGGGCGAGTATTTTCAAGGCGGGGGGGGGAGGTAACCAACTTTGTTTCTGGGGGGGGGAGGCAGAAACGAAGTTAGTTATAACACTTCAGTACACAGTAGCCTAACGTAAACACGGATTGTCCATAAAGGACGTTACACTTCACCTTAGCCTCTCCCCTCGTCACATCTCACGCAATGTTCGATGGACATATTGCTATAACGAACGCTTTTATTTGGACCAAAATATGTGAAGTCATATTTCTTATAATCCCCTCCTTCCCCCTTGAGACTAACTGTCCGAAGTCATGAACCCCGAACCCTCTCTCCCTACCCCTTTCAAGCGTGACATCATTTGTGAACGACTCCTTAGGTTTGCTCTAAGTCACCAAAATCGCAGTAACAATTGTTTTAAGGGAAAAGACCGGCTCCCCCCCTCCTTCCTGGATAGCTCTAGTCACAATTTGTTTATGATCATGTATGTTTTTAATAAAGAATCATATCGCACTCCGGCAAGGAAAGTGACACAATTCAAAATCTGGGAAAACCGTACCGGCTATTGATTTAAAATCTAAATTTAGTGCTTTTTCTCGACACAAAAACCGCAAAGTTAGCTCACCTAAATGGTGCGGGGGGGGGGGGGGGCCGTAGAAACGATTTCATCAATAATGACACATCATTAAAATTTCATAATTTGGAAGAATATTTTTCGAGCTTAAAGTATGCATTATGTATCTATACTTCAAAAACTAATTAATAAACATCACATAATAAGTTGACTGCGCAGCACATATTGTAATGTTTGAGACTAAATCACTTAAAATTACTATTGCGTCAAACCTTAATTTTCTCCATTGCTGTTTTTTTTTCTTGTAGTTGAGTCAGTTTCCTTGCCAGTGTGGGATATGTTGAACAACTGAATAGGTTGACTATAGCAACGTTTCTTGATAAAAATAACGCATTTTACATTCAGAGCCAAGGACGGATCCAGAAACTATTCAAGGAGGGGGCGATTGATTTCACACCCTTACCCTTTTATAAATTCGCAAACCTCCGCCCCCCCTTTCCAAACACCATGAAAGATCGTCTCATTTCAGTTATTTTGGGAAGGGGAGGGACTTCCTTTTCTACAAAATTGCGGAGGAGTGTACCAAACCCCATCCCTTACCTTAACGCCATCAAAGGTGTCCCATTAAAGTTCCTCTTTTTTTTGGGGGGGGGGGGGGGGGAGGACTTCAATTTTCCAAACTTTCCTGAGAAGAGCCCTTGAACCCTATAACCCTATTTAATATCATCTAAAATCTTCTAAAATTGAGTTTTTGGAACTTTGAAATACTTCCTATACAAAGTTCAGATCTCTATCAGTAATGTGTTAAGAATAAGATATGTGCTACACTTTCATTTTCCAGACAGCAAGAGCTTCGTCAAACTACAGTATCAAAGACATGACGCGGAAGAGTTCTGCATCTCGACTCAAGGAAGGGGCGGTCGCCCCATCGCCCCTCCCTTGTGTCCGTCCTTGTTCGGATCTGTATTAGAATACGGGCAACAAACTTTTGCCTATTTTATGATCCCCACACGTAACGTTGTTCCGTAAAAGTACTGGAAGAACTGAATTACTTTTAGAGTAATCGAAAAAACTTGAATAAAAAAAAGCATGTATATTTTTTCGTATTTACAAAAATAAATAGGTTAAAACAGTAACATAAAACGTTGTTTCAGGCACTTATTCAATTATTCTGTAGATAACCATATTGGCATGTGAAAAGCTTTAATTTTTGTTTTGTTCCTTTTTTCATTTCTGAAGAATAAAAGCCATATTGGGAAAAAAAAATAGTACTAAAGTATTGAAATGTGTCACACAGAGTGCAACTTACCTACTGAGGCTTCCAAAATTGTTCGTAGGCTTTAAATGTGTATGGTTAAAAATGAAGTGCCTAGAAATCGAAATAGTAGTTCAATACTTTTTCATACTGTCTCTACATGATTACATCAATTCAACATTTTTTTTTTTTTTTTTTACAAAATATTGACTGTTTGAAATGGGCCAAAAATGAGGTGACAGAGAAATATTTTCAGAAAAATTCGAAATTAAAGTTATCGTCTGTCGTTTTCTTTCTTTCTTTTTGTTATTTTTTCAATGCGGTGATAGTTAAAAAATCTTTTGGCATTAATTTTTGCTTGTTCACTTTACAAATCTACGTATTATTTTAAAAATGACTCGTATTCGCAAAGTAACAACAAACACAATTCGAAAACGCATTAATTCTTCATTATATTCGAAGTAAAACAGTTCGAAAGATTGCAAAAGTAGTTCATTTATCCCTAAGCACTGTGTAATATTTAATAAACGCTTTAAAGAAGAAAATCGGATCGAAAATAAGGTGAGAAATGGTTGACCAGCAAAGTTAACAATATGCGATTAGAGATTTATAATTAGAATACCTATGAAAAACCCACGTTTGAGAGCTGTGAAAGTTTCAGCAGAATAGAAGGAAAAATTTTCCTTCCAATTTCACCTGCAACTGTTTACCGTGTTTTCAAAAGATGTTTACTTAGCATGAAAGACAGAAAGTTTAGGATTTCCTTCGCAAAATCAATGATTAATTAACCCAAAACGTATAGAAATGCACTGCAAATCTTAAAATACTTTTAAGTCGAACAATTGTCTTAGTAGCACACCTTTTTTTCGGGAAAGAAGGTGGGAGGTAAATTCTTAGAAAATTATAGAACACTCCTCTTCTTACAGCGCGATAACGATGGCCAATTGCAACCTTTCTCAGTGTTGGTCTGAAGCCTCATCCCCAAAAGACGCATATAGAATCTTCCGATACCACGTGTTGGGGGCGTGGCCAAGTCTCAACTAGTGAAAAACGGAGAATAGTTATGTTTTGTTTTGCACATTGTGTTGATTTAGGGTTAACGCAACATGTTATTTAGAATTCAACTTAAAAACGTGATTCAATTTTAACTAAAAAAATTGCACAAAAAAATTCTTACCTTTTAAAATTACGAATGGAGGATACATGAAGTTAAAGACCTATTTGATTTCACAGAGAATAATGCTGACATTCTTTCACATAAAGTTGTTTAGCTTCACTATGAAGACCCACAGTTGAAAATGGCTACTTGTGATTCTAAATCTCTGTAATGAGCTGCCAGTACTGCCGTCTATAGGAAATTCCCATAGTTAATTGAATCCTGAACGGAGTATACAAGAAAGACTAACTGTGATTCAAAAGATTATGAATGCTATACTTTTTTTTATTCTATAACATAATTCTTTTAAACTATTAAAAAAGCATCAAATGATTCAAATTGCACTATTAAATCTGCTATATTTTTTGTATTGAGTAAATAGGAGGAAATGTCTTGAGACATGTAACGGAGGCGAACAAGTATCTCCCCATTCAGTGAAAAAGCAATTTAAAAAAATTAAAACAATATTAATTTTAATTGAAATATTTCAAAATTTGTTGAATTTTTCTAAATCTCATAAAAAAAGTTTTAAAATGAATATTTTTAAAACTAACAACTCTAGACCAAAAAAAAAAAAAAAAACGCGTTGAAGAATTTCCCAAATAAGGATGAATATCCACGAAGAACAAAAAATGGATTTTATGTACGTGATACATTATGGACGAAGACATTTTTTACATGTCTTGAGAGGTGCTTAATTTCTACTAATAGCATTTAGGGACGCACCGATGAGAAGTCATTGCGACCACCCAAAAGTTTCCTCATCCGGTAAAATTTGGAGTTCTATTCGCAGACTCAGTGGCGTAGCTAGACCCGACTTTCGGGGGGGGGGGTTACTTATTTTATACATCTCTCTCTCTCTCTCTCTCTCTCTCTCTCTATATATATATATATATATATATATATATATATATATATATATATATATAATATATATATATATGTATATATATATATATATATATATGCGTGTGTGTAATCGCTTGGAATTTTTTCCTTTTCTTCTTTTTTTTTCTTTCTCTTCTCTCTTCTTTTTCTCTTTTTTTTTTGAGACTAACTTTTCGGGGGGGGGGGTTGTCCCCAAAAACCCCCCCCTTAGCTACGCCCCTGCGCAGACTTATCACTCGTCGAAATTTAGAGTTCTATTCGGTAGATTGAGAATTTCCACCCTCTCAAAAATTTAAGTTTGGGGCACCAGTTATAGCATTGCATTAGTCCTATACTCCTCAGAATATATATGCATGCGTTATTGGTATGAAATTATTCAGAGTTCTGACCAAAAAAAAAACAAAAAAAAACTCGAAATATAGGAGCTAAGAATCCCTGAGTTCAGGGAAGCACTCTAAATTTTCAGTATCGGAACGTTTCATCTTTAAATTTAGCAGACTGATGGACTGTAAGTAGATTTATGGTTACATGGGTCAGGCGGGCTATACTATGACAAATGCTTATTTTAACAGTACAATGATAACAATCGTATTTAATAGTAAAATTCAACTCGTTTTTAATTTGGCATCAGGAAAGGGGGAAAAAAGGGGGGGGGGTTCGCTTTCAATTAGAATCATAGCCACTGACAACAAAAATATGCTGCATAATACAAGAGATTTCTGATACGCTGATATGCAAAAAGGGAAAACGTATATGAAAAATTCCGGCAGTTTTGGTTACGTTTGAATAGTGCTACTTCTCGTAACTGTGTTTTCACTGAAGGATGAAACTATTGGGTGATAAAAAGTTCTCGGTTATGTTGCAAATTACATCACTCATGAAAATATTTCTTTTGGAAAAGAAAATGACTGCTTATCAGTTTTGGAATTGATATACTGGAGGGCTCCGGAGCGCAATATCAAGAGCTCTGCTGCATACTAATCTCTAAACAATTGGGGCAAAAGAAATAAGTGCAGGATCTGAGCTCCCATGCAAATTAAGCCTTGGTATTGAGTAATAGATACCCTATAAACCCGTATAACATACATATCCACTATACTGTGGTTCAGATAAGTGGAGCTATGACCTTGACGGTATTTACCTCTTGCCAGGGTTGGCAAAAAATACGTTTTTTTTTTTTTTTTTTTTTGTAAACTATGGACCTAGGTATTTTTTTAAACAATAAAACCCAACTAAAGCGGTGTTTTTTTGAAGGAAGAGGTGGGCTTTTTGTCTTTTTAATCAACATTTGCCTGCATGATAAACACAGATTATTTGCGAACGACCCCTCACGACTCGTCGCTTATTCAAGAATTCTTGAAATTCGACTCATTAGATTGCTGATAATTTTCTGATTTTTTAAGATATTGAACTGGAATTTTATAATGAGTTGAAGAATCTAGTTGGGTTTTAGATTGTGAAAGTTATAAGTTATCTTTCGCGCATGCGCAGTGAGAAATTAATTGCTTTAAATGTCCATATTTTATCAAATTTTCATTATTAAAACTTCAAATTTTAGTATTATGCTTCTCTTGTATGCTGTCAAGTTTTCTGAAAGTTTGGTAAGCTTTGATGGAAAACTTTGCATGTTATGAGCCAAAAACCTTCAAATAAAATTCGCAGTTTCGAAAGAAAAGCGCATATTTTTGTGAATATCAGTGATACTTGTTTAAAAATATGTAAAATAATTCTATATAGTCAGCTAACTAATTTCTGAAATTTACAGCTTATTCTCAGCTCTTTACGATGTATGACGATCAAAAACCATTTTTGTTTTCCTCAATTTATTACTGATCCCCTAAACGCAAGAGTAATGTAACTTTTGTTAGAAAATGACAGCTGAAGCATACCTTTTACGTGACAATAGTTACAAAGCAATTAAGCTTTTATTTCTTGAGAAATCCCTAAATATGAATTTTGGAAAGTGTCCCAATACTTTTAGTCATATAGTGTATATACACTCATGTTTGTGAAAATATCAACACGAAGAAGAAATAATGCAAATGAACTGAAATTCACAGGAAATGTATAGCAGGACAAGATGTGCAAATGATTAGAATTACAGAATCGTAACGCATACATGGACCGAGTTACGCGTTCTGAACTGCGGCGCAGACTCTGTATATATATAAAGGGGCTGTAAAGATATTTTGGAATCAATGTGTGATTATCTGCCGATGGTAGATGTTTCTCTTGTAGGGTCTGGTGGGGTAAAGTGGTCATAAAATCGTAGGTTTTCAACTTAGGTGGATAATAAATACAACAAATTCTTTAAACACTTCAACTTTTTTTGTTGTTATTTTACATTGCATTATTAAAGAACACGGTACATTAAATTTTAGGAAGAAAACTATTGATTTTAGTACTTTTATAGCACTTTCTTTTCCCTATGTTTTTATGACCACTTTACCCCGTGGGGTGGGAAAAAGTGGTTATAGCATGGGGTAAAGTGGTCATAGTTAAAAATAGATGCAAAACCATTATAAATAACCCTAATACTTGAACATTTCGGTTATTTTTATAGTTACAAGTATATTCACGAGTACATGCGTGTATACACTAATGTATACTTGTCGTTTGTTATACACGAGTACACACATTCCTATATGAGTAGATACATGTATACATCAGATACATGCATGCACGTGCCTACTCAAGTATATACATGTATATACGAGTATATAAGCATATATACGAGTATATGAGAATATATACGAGTATATAAGCATATATACGTGATTACCTACAGGAGTGTGTACGTGTCTACATGAGCATATACGTGTCACATGTATATACGTGTCACGTGTATATACGAGTATATACGCGTATAAGCGAACATGTATATACATGTATATACGAGTATATAAGCATATATATGAGTATATGAGAATATATACGAGTATATAAGCATATATACGTGATTACCTACAGGAGTGTGTACGTGTCTACATGAGCATATACGTGTCACATGTATATACGTGTCACGTGTATATACGAGTATATACGCGTATAAGCGAACATCATATGCGCGTATGCACTTGTATCTCGAGAAAATACGTGCATACTTGAATATATATATGCTTATAGTAGACGTATATATGCATATATAAGTATACATACATATACTTATAATAATACATAATACATATAAGTATACATACATAAAGTACGTGAGTTAATTCGTGGATACATCCAGTTCGTCTTTGTACGTGTCTACTCACGTATATATCATATGGAAGCACGAATATATACGCGTGTATACGTGTAAACACGATTATATACCTGTATAGACGTATATACGTACACTTACGTGTATACACCAGTACATGTATGTATACACGAGAATATACGCTTATATACATGTGGGGCTACAGAGTAAATCTAAGCTCTTGGGCAAAAATCAAAGGGGTGTGAGAGGGGAGGATAAGAAGCAAAGAATCATAAGGAAGTTATAATCACAAAGCCAGAAACTGATGGATGCAAAGCAAGGCACAAATATTTTGCACAAAGATGATTTTTACCTAACATTTTAGTTTTTAAGAAATATTTAGAGAAGTTGTTAAAAGTTACAGCCTGTAGTAGCTCTAATACACGCATCGCAACGAAGGCGCAGCGGCTGATGAAAGTTTTTCAAAAGTCTCTTAAGAAAGTTTCTTAAGAAAGTTATTGCAACAGAGAGTGATCTGTGAATGCGACGCATGTATTACAGCTGCAGGCAGCGGCAGCAAATTTCAACAATCGCTTTAAAACTTTCTTAAGACCTAAAATGTTGTGTAAAATTGTCTTTGTGCAATGTATAAATTTGTGACTTTTTTTGTGTTCATCAGTTTCTGACTTTGCGTGCATGTTGCGCGTCAGCATTGTGTTTTGTGACCATATGTTCCTTATGTGATTCTTACTTCTTATCCTCCCCTCTAACACCTTTTAATAATTTGCTCAAAAGTTTAAACTAACCCTGTATACTTGTATTTCTTATGCTTGTATGTGAGTGTCTACTCGAGTACGTACGCGTATATATGTGTCTATCGGAGTATGTAAGGGTTCTTACATATACGAGTGTAAGCGAGCATATACGTGTATAGTAGAATGTATAGCTGTATGGGTAAAAAATACTTGCAGATACCCATTTACGTATTTATTGGCGCATTTATGTGAACACGAGCAGCATATTTAACCCCGTTTACTGTAAAAAAATACATATTAAGTAAAATTAATATTTAATTTGTATCTGCCTTATACTTAAAGATTAAATGACATTAGAAGAACAATATTCGTTTAATCCTAATATTATGACCACTTTACCCCATCTTACTTAAATTATTCTAAAACATTATCTTAAATAGATTCAGCTAACTGCTAATGAGTAAGAGTTCTTGAGACATGTAGGAAGCTTCCTGTGCAGTCAATCTGCTCCTAGTTCTAACAAACGAAATTTCCCAAGGAAGCTTAAATAGGTGTCTAGATTTTAAAATTTTTCATATTCACGCAAAATACTTTTTTTATCAAATAAAAGTTTGCCAGTTGTAAAATTTTGCATTCAAAATGTAGTTTCTAACTCCCCTACTCTAAAATAAAATTTTCATATTCATTCGAACATTTATATCCAAGCTATAGCCATTTATACGAAGTATGACAACTTTACTCCATTGACTACTTTCCCCCACCAGACCCTACTCAATCACGGCCAACTAGCGGCCAACCACGGCCAACACGGCCGTGACTCAATATGCCTTGTCCAAAACGCAGAGCGTCATACGAACAATTAACGGAGTTCGAATGTAGCCGCATGATCTGCATGCGTGAGGGGGTGAACTTAGGTATAGAGAAATTAGTGCCCGCACGTGGCGTAATGCCTCAACTGTGGTGCGTATTTGTAAAAGATGGATAGAGAACGATGAAATTAGCCGAAATACGCGCGCCAGCCCACGCAACCGAACGACGCCCCGAAATTATCGACACCTCACCCGCCTAGCTGTGATGGATCGTATAGCGTCCTCTCGTACGCTAGCACAACGTTGGAGTATGGCTACAGGTGTCAAACTTGCTGCATCCCCGGTTCGTCGACGTTTGCTGCGCCAGAGTCTGCATGCAAGGATTCCCCTATGCAAGATCGGGGGGCACGGCAGTGCCCTCGCCAAGTCGAGCGCGAAGCAAACACTGCCGTACCATCCTTTACTGGAACCATTTCGCCGCATTTTCAGGCCCCTATTTGAGAACCTTCTGATGAGACCAGAACGCAGAAATTTTCGTCATCCAGTAAGCTATAATCACATACTTGAAATCCGAAATTTCAAGTCTGTAGGTCATTTAATTCCGAAGTTAAGCGAAAGCAAAGTTTCGCATGTTCGATCCCCGCTGGTCGAAGACCCACCGTCGTCATTAAAGGGGACTGGGCGACGTTAAATATGCTCGTGGTCTCAATGTCCTCCAAGTGAAACGATACCTCTGGGGGTGCTAGTACCAGGTAGCTATTAGCTCTTGGACTAGTTCTAAATTCTCATTAACTGTCCGATCCGGTGATGGTGCTGCCATCTATCGGTATATAAAATAATGGAGGCAAGGCACATAGTATGCAGATCCCTCGACATAATACAGTTGTAGTCAGTTGTGACTCTTGAATAGAAATAGAAATAGAAAGTTTCGCATTTATGACACTCACTCACTCACTCATGATCATCAAAATAGAACTAGTACTTCCCATAAACTCAGAGAGGTGAAATTTGGTACAGAGTTAGGGTTTGATGACTACATAAAGGGAAAACTATAAAAACTAGGCTAACCGCCTTTTCAAAAAATATTCAACTTGGTGGGCAGCTTCATTTGATGTCAAAAATAGAAAGTCTGAAGTATCTAATGAAGAACCCTCAGCTGGTCTCAGCTGTATTAGATATGGTAATGCCCCCTTCTACTATTGGTACATAAAAAAATCGACTGTCATTGCAAAAGTCCAGCGTAGTGGGACACCATCTTCTAACCTAATCTAGCCTAACTTTAGTCTACTCGAACATTACACAAATTAAATGTTTCTACAAAAAGAAGTGAAATCCCACCAAAAACATTCTGTAAAAAACTAGCCAAGTCTCGATGGAGCTGCTTGTTTATCTCTAAAAAGTAGTGAAATCTAGACAAAGTCATGACAAGTCTAAGGTTCCTTACTGCGATTTCTTTATTATTATAGTTAATGTTGTGTGACTTGGCCGTTAAAGGGTACACAAGGGTACAGAACCAGGTGCTCCATGACACCATTGCACCAATCTTTCGTCAGAACCACTACCCATTGACGATGGAAAATTGCCACTTGGAAAACGTGTAAACAAAATTGACCTGTACCCACTAAGGTATAAAGAATGTCTAATGGTCAAGTCACACAACATTAACTATAATAATAAAGAAATCGCAGTAAGGAACCTTAGACTTGTCATGACTTTGTCTAGATTTCACTACTTTTTAGAAATAAACAAGCAGCTCCATCGAGACTTGGCTAGTTTTTTACAGAATGTTTTTGGTGGGATTCCCTTTACTCTTAACCTTTGTCACTTGCGCCTTCAATGGGCACATCAACGTGCCCAATTGCGTGCGAATTAGCAACAGGGCGTCTTCTCGGATGAGTCCAGATTTAATCTGCTCTTTAACGATGGACGTGTACGCGTCAGACGTTACACATGGGAATGTCACTACCCAGAGTGTGAAATCCGACGTCATACCGGCATAATGCCAGGTACCATGGTCTGGAACGTTATTGAATATCAAGGGCAGTCCCATTTAGTCCGAATTACGGGTATCCTCTAGGGACGCTGCGGGTTTCAGGGACGCTGTGACGCCGGAGGTACTGGTACTACCCTTTCTTCAGAGCATCCCTGGTGCAGTGTTTCAGCAGGACAATGCACGGTCACATGTCGCACATAACCTACAAGTGTTCTTCGGTGCACGACAGGTTACGCTACTTTCTTGGTCTGCCCATTCTCCGGATATGACGCCCATCAAGCATGTCTCGGATTGCGTTGGTACGAGACTCGTCCAGGTGTCTCGTTCGGCAATTGGTACGGCAGAACTTTGGCTTCAGATTCCCAATCGTGACATTCAGAATCTCTATAATTTGATACCAAACGTGTACAGGCTCGCATAGATGCGCGGGGTTGCTATATTCGATATTAATTTACGCAAGTTATTTTCATTTCAGTGATCTAATTTTGATCGTTTATTTGTAGCACTATGAGTAATATGTGTAATAAATTTTATCATTTTCCAATGAGTCTTCATGTTGTTGCAATTTTCACAAACATGAGTGTTTTTATATTAAAGGTAAAGAATCAAAAATTTTGAATCCAACGCAAAAGCCTTAAAACTTTTACCTGTTGTATATTTTCATACTTTCAGTAAAAAATCGCAGTCACTGCTTGATTATTTCCTTTTTCAAAGTAGTACTTTTTGATTAAATTTGGCGGTGGGCCAAAGAACAAACTAAACTGCTATTTTCTAACTCGTTTTTTTACTAAAGTAAGACAAAACGACGTTAAAAGAAGCACAAATTTGTAAATTACAGCAGACACGTGTTTCGGCGTTACAGGGAACGCCTTTTTCAATGCAAAAAAGCTTTATCTGCTCTTGGCTTTTGTCGGATGTCTTTTCATCCATAAGCTCATTATTTTTTGCATTGAAATTTATTTGTAATTGTAATTATTTGTAATTGTAATTTGTAATTATTTGTAAATTGTAATTTACAAATTTGTGCTTCTTTTAACGTTGTTTTGTCTTACTTTACTGTTCAGCACAAAGGTATTTTTTATCTCGTTTTTTACTGTTAAAACATAACGTTGCTAATTTCACTTGGATTTTTATATCCTTGAAAGGAGTACAGAAAAAGTAAGGTATTCGTGAAAAGATATTAGCCGAAATTTCGGTCTAAATGTTAATTTTACTCGAATGAATGTTGAATAGTTTCTTCGACACGTCCGCACGTGTATACATACTAACGAACGTATGTGCAACCGAAATATCCATTTGACCATCTCCACATCAAATGTCAACACAATTAAAAAACGGTGTGACGTAGAACATTGAAATTTTGACATCTAAGCACAGAGTGGGATATAGATGTGAACTACCCTTTTTGGTTGACGTTGAATTCAAATCAATCAAAAGGGGTGCTTACACGTTTTTTTGGGACGAATCGGTATTAATTTCAATTCTGAATAAACTAATGTCATAAACTGACGATAAATCATTCACTTGACGACAAAAGATTTTTTGAATCCGGTTTAGTTTGGTGAAACATCCATTAAATCAACGTTAAAGCTGTTAATATTTGGAAAATGAATTAACTATTTGCATTAGTTCTCGACAAAATTAGGGGTTTTCTCGCTCCTTGCAGATGCAAACTTAAAACTCTCAAGTACATGCTAATTGTGGATTATACCCCAGAAAACACAGTACAAACTTTTGCTCGCAGAAATGCAAGGCCTTTTTTTCCCAAAGTTTTTAGTATTTTTCGTCCTAACTAGTAGTCCTTATCCTTTCTCAAGAATCTGCGACGTACGTCGCCGACTCATGCTGTTTCAGTTAGCGGATTCTTGATCACTCTTAATTATCATATTGTGTTTTTGCTTTTTATACACGTTTCAGTTTTTATGCAATTTTAGAGAGTAGATGTTTAAAAACCGCATTTCTTTACATTTGAAAGTCATCATTCTCTATGTTTTCCATACCTTACGAAAGTCGAAGACTTTGTACATTCAAGACATATATTCTAATACGAGTACAGAATTCACAGCCGTTCGTTTGAGTTATTGAAAATCATCGACTAATAGGCCTGTACAAGGATGTAGTGTAGAGATCACATCAGATTTCTTTACACTTTCACTCATTACTCTGTAAAAAGTAACAATAGTTGATGAGCAAATGTGACACATTCAAGCAGTTTTCTTCAAAGAGCAATGCAACACCTCCCAGATTCAGTAGATCGTTAAAAAATCCGAAAGCAAATTCCAAAGCTCTCTCACCAGAAAATCAGCCATTTAAAAGAAAAGAAAAATGCGTTCAGGTTTTCCTTACAGAAGTTAATTCGTCTTTCTTTGTCCGGAGAATCTGTACTTTACAGAAGTTCATTCAATTTTCTTTGTTTAATAACCCAGTAAAACCCCTCCTAACAGACACCCCCTCCAAGTGCGGACAATTTTTACCCCCCCCCCCCCCCGATTCCAAGGCAAGTAACATTATTGAACCCCTGTCCTACGGACACCCCTCTTTTAATTGTGGACAAAAACGAGCTGATGTGTGCATCACATGACTTCCTTTTACGCCAATTTAATAATAGCTATAGATGCCTTGGAGTAAGCAAAGAAATACTTTAAATATTCCCCCCCCCCCCAAGTTTCTTACGAACTGAAGCAAAAAAATGTTTTATACAGGTTAATTTTCCCAATATTGGACATTTTTAATGCGATTCAATTAACTTTCTAAATATCGCCAATAGTGGCCAAAATGAGACCAATTTCATTTAAAAAACAAAATGGCAATTTTTTTTTTGTCGCCAAGTGTTTGCCAAATTATAACACCACTTGAGTTTGCATTGAGATGTAACTATGATTCCCCCCCCCAAAAAAGTGAAAACCCCCCTTAGGAACATCCGAATGCAACCAAAAGGGGAGGTGCACAACTAGACCCCACAAGGAGTCTACTATTCAAGGACATACTGTTTTTTTAGTTATATGAGATATATACGCACATACAGACGTCATTAGAAAACTTCTTATAATTAAATCGGGGATCGTCAAAATGGGTATTTCGGGTGTCTATACATTCTTAAGACATTTATCCACGTGTGGTTGGGTTGAAAAAAAATCTCAATATTCATTCGGAGGCAAGCAAAATGGAAATTAAGGCCTATTTTTGCGTCAAAATTTTTTCGTGAATGCAATACTTCCTTTACTTTGTAAAAGTAAGTAAAAATTGTCCCGTCAGTGTCCACAATAAAGGTGTTTTTACTGTAATATAATAATTCTTAACCGAGTACATTCAGTACTAAATATTTTTTCATTTATGTTCAGTAAACGGGAGTTAATTTTCGTTAAAAATGAACATAATTACATTTTGTAGGGATATGTACTGTCCTTGTATTCATACCTATTGTACAATTACTTTATTTGCTTAAATGACCATACTATTTTCTGAATGGTATTTTTAAGGCTATTTTAGAAAATCCGAACTACCTATGGTCCAAATTGGTTTGGATTTTTGATATTCTACTGTACTACGGAGCACTCGCGAAAGAAAACCCCTAAAACCCCTATTAAAAATCTTGATGTTGCAGTCTTCGCCATGACGCAAGAGATTTTCGCAGCAATTACATTTGCAAGGTGTATTCAATACATTTAATTACTCACAAATTACTTACGTTTATTAAATAATACTGCTTAGTCCTTACTAATTTATGTTCAATATGCATTGAATCATTAATATGTACCATGCCTTGCATGTTCATTGTACTAGGATAAGTGCCATAGAAGGGTTGGTATTTTTTACTTTTCCTTACGGCAGCAGAGCACCTTGAAATGGCCGTCTGAGAATGAATCATTTTTATCCAGTTTATACAGATAGAAACACAAAATTGTCCCCAAGTCACATCCCCTTACGGTAATGAATTAGCATGATTTCCCCATAAGTTGGAAATTTTAATTTCAAGATTGTACAAAGAAAGAAAAATGGCAGTTTGTTCATCTTTTATTTACACCAATGTATGCTCAATATCCTACAATGGAACTTTTACATCCAATGTGTTACCATACATTAGATTAAAAATGGAAATGAGGTTTTTCTGAAGTAAAAACACCAATAGTTATGATACTTTTATTTGCAAAATGTTGAATGAACAAAACTCAATTGAACATTTTACAATTGCAGGATATGCTCCTTTCCAAATTCATAGGGACAAGAAGCATCTATACACTAAATCAATATAACAATGAGATTTTTTTTTTATTTTGTGATTCCTATTTCCTACAGATGTAGATTTTGCTTTGCTATATTATAATATGAACTAACCTCATTTAACAATTCTATATATTATTTCAAAGACACCATATAACATTTTCAGAGAAAAAATAATGAATCATTGTTTGACACACCATATAAAAATCAGTATGAAATTTTTTTATAAATTATTTGATTTTAATTTGAAATCAAGTATTGAAGGTAGTTAAAAAAGTAACTTACTCAAACTTGAGAAAATGATAGATTGAAATGAAAATTCATTTACATAAAAAACTCAACTACAAAAATCACAGTCAAGTTTTCATAATCAACACTCAAAACTCATTAAAATAAATCTTGGAATGTACACAACATCAAAATGATAAATATTATAGCAAATATACAATACTAGATTCAGTTATTTTTAAATAAATACAAATTAAAAATTCAAGAATTCATTTTGTTTAAAACACAACATTATTTTTCTAAAAGGGCACTTCCAAACGAATGAAATAAATAGAATATTTATCATATATATACATTATACATATATATCTCTATAACAAACTGCAATATGTGTAACAAAAGCTGCATAACAAATGTCTTTGGCAATTAACAGCCTATGATGAAAAATGAAATACAAAGTGAAAATTACTTAGGCAGTTATTGTTTTCAGATTGGATTTCATTTATGAAAGGAACTTAAGGTTTTTAATTATAAAATGAATGAATTACATTTTATGAGATTGATATCATCCAACATCTTATACATGAATGTTTGAACAACATACACTTCTAATGTCTTCATAAATTACAATGCAGCAAAATTTGATATAAAAGTAACTGTATAAAATTTGATAACTTTAAACCTAGATTACATTTTTATGCAACCATAAAATGCACTTGAACCTAATTTTACTTAATGCAGATTATCCTAGTAAATATAATACAATGTAAAACTTCAAAACCTAAAACTGATATTAATTTAAACCTATGGAAAATTTTGCCATTCTATTCAATAAACTTCAGAAAAAAATATTTCCATTCACATCTATTACATGCATATAACTTAAACAGACAATCACTTTTAAACATTTAGAATGTGCAAGGACACTCTTATCTGAATTTTAAGCCACATTACAACATCGTACAACATACTGGGATTGAAAAAAATGAGGTAATTTCACAAGGGCAGACAAATCCAACATCATGAAGGGCTATGAGACATCCAAGTAGGCAGGGGTACCATCTCTCTCGAAATTAAAAAATGACAAAACTAGATACAGTAATGTTGATACTACAAGGAATTGTAGTTCCTAAAATGATTTCTATAACACTTGAAATGTAATTCATACAGAAATTTAATAATGGTTCTGAAAAAACACATTATATTTTTAACATACATCATTTATTTCAAGGAAGATAGCACCCCATTTAGGATTTTCAGGCAAAAAATATGAAGAACAAAAGAAAACTCTTAGCTGAAACTCATGTGCAGTCAATATAAATAACCACTGTTTGGCTAATGAATCTGCCCATGTATATACCTTTGTTTCACAATTTAGAGTTTTGTGGTAAGTATAAGGGCAACAATGAGCCCATACAATCCAAGTACTTCAGCAAAGATAAGGATTAAAATCATTCCGACAAAGAGTCTGGGCTGTTGGGCCGTCCCTCTTACACCAGCATCTCCCACTATGCCGATGGCGAATCCAGCGGCGAGACCTGACAAACCTACACTTAATCCAGCTCCAAAATGTAAAAAGCCCCTGAAACAAAAGAATTTCATTCAATTAATACAGAATGATCCAAAAAGTATGGTGGAAAGTAAGCAGTAATTGTGGGAAAACATGCAATAACACGAAACTTATTTTATTCAATGAAGATATGACATTTAGTGTTCAAGATGTTCGAAATGTCTATGGTACTCGACAATAGTGTCTCAAAGCCAGTTCTGAAACTGCCATAACACACTGGAATCTGTCAGAATCAAGTGCATCAACCACTGTTGGTTCATGGAAAATCCTTATCTCAGTAAAGGTCTCACCACTATCTACAGAGGGTCACTCTGTTTGGTGGCGAGAGCAGAAGAGTCCCAACTTAGTCCATGCTTGAAAGTATTCAGCTGGTCATCCTAACGAGGAGACCTTATTCTCTCTGGGGATCACATGCTGAAAATTCAAAAGGTTTCTTAACAGAACTAGTATTAGGAAGGCTAATGGTCTTCTTACTAGTCTTTGTACCTTAAAGCGGCTCCTTACTATAATAGGAGTCGGTAATGATCCAATTTGCAGAGGTTTCCTCTTTCAAGAGGAAGCTGCTACATCCCATGCGATTGTGAAGTGTTTTCTGCCTATAAGTTTGAACACCTTGGTTGTCATTTGCTTGAACCGTGCGAGATTCATGACATTCCTATTAGGTGTTTGCTGAATTTTGCTTCAGTCTGTTTTACAACTTTACTTTGGGTACTAGTACAGTAGACCTTTGGTTGCAGTGCTTGGTTCAGTTGAGCCTGCTTTCTTTAATTTCATCCATCTACAAAGGGTCACGGTATGGCGTGCAATATCAAAGTGGAACATTGGTCTGCTGTTTATTGACAGTATAGTAACAGGAGTGGAGAATTGAGAGTTGCTAGAGCATCACTTTGGCATGAGAGAGTTTTGGAACTGGCTATATAACACTATACTCATGGATGGTAGACATTTTGAACCTCTTGCCCACTTGCCAAACTGCATAGAGAAAAAAAACAGGAGACTTCACTATAGATAAAAAGATGATGCATCAGAGATATTTCACTTCAAGAATATTATATGAAGCTTAAACATTAAATTTAAAATAAAATTGGAATTTTTCGGAGGTATACTCTAATTGGCAGCAGATAAAAATAATATACTCTGCAATTGAAAAATTACGAGCTCATTCAGTCATACAGGACAACAAATGAATACTGCTATTCATTTTTAGTAAACGTTTTTAGATAATAAAATCTCATTTTTGTAGCATTTAGGTACAAAAATCAAGATTCTCTTTTGTATCAGGATGCATCAGAAACTTAAAATTGAAGCAGGTTTTTCACCCTGCATACATATTAGGCTTAGGGGGGAAGTGACACAGAATCACATACGTCATGCAATTTTTTAGCGAGTTGGAGCACAAAACCAATTTTTGCACTCTCTGGGACAGAATATACCTTAGAATAAAAATAATTTTTTCAATCACTACTCTTACACACTATTTCAAGCTCTAATCCCATCTGTCACAGGTGGATGACAAAAAACGATGGGCGCCATCTACTAAGATGAAAGTGAAAATTTCTAATTATTGATTTAAAACATTCAAGTTTTTTTCTTCACAAGTAAAAAAAAAATAATTTTTCAAACTGGAAACCAGGAAGACATAAAAACAACACGAGAGTTAAAAAAAGTTGTCAAGTATGCAGGGCCTTATTAACCTGCAGGTCCGTGGATCTGGGCACCAAACTAAGGTACATTTTTTCTTTCAACCGTTTTTTGGGAGTTACTTCCTAGAAAATATGCATATTATAATGTGAGAGGGGCACTAAATTTTACCAGGATCTGGGCATCACTTTGGCATGAGCAGGCTCTGCAAGTATAACCCTTCCATATTCAATGTCATTCACATCTTTACCCAAAAAAAGATTTCATGTTCTCAAGCGTTATCTTTTTACCAGAACGATCTTACTTTCTATCATGTTTTTTAGACTACCCTGTATAAAAATAAGCATTCGAGGGGGTAAAATAACTTTTAACAAAGCAGAAAGGAAAAACCTTTGTAATAAGAAAACGAATATACATTCAACGCTTGATTTTTTAAAACTCTTTGGGAGAGCACAGAAAGAAAAAAAATTCTCAGGAACGAGAGTTTGTAAAATTAAAAGGCACAGAAAACTGGGCATTATACCTTGGGGTTACAAGTGAAACCTACTAAGTCAAACATAATTGATGATTTTCGGAATTTTAGCTTTTCTTGATCACAAAAATCGGTTCTTTTGTCTGGTGAAATGTATTAAGTCATAGCTTATTTTTTTTCTTGTAATCATAGTTATACAATTGGTGATAATTAGTCCTAACCATATTTATCGTTAGTGTAGTATAAAAAATAAACTTATGAGAACCAAGACTGTTCCATGATTTTGAAGAAAATGCCAGTGCTTTAACTTTTAGGATAAAATAATAGCAGTACCAAAGTAGACAAAGCAAAAAAATCTTTAATCGGCGTTCACTCAAAACCCTGTTTTTTGACTTAGTGTGTTTCACTTGTAACCCCACAATATGATATGCATGAATCCAAGGTCTCGGATCTACGTACTCGCAGACCCCGCAGTACAAGGGGCCCACGACCCAATACACAAAAGTAAAATAAAAATAAATATACCCATACTCAAATTTCAAAAGTTGAAAATATTATGATGTTATAGTAAAAACTTGAGGAAAAATAGAAACTCAACACATATTACATAACAGTGAATCTAAATAGAAATAACTTACTAGGAGATACCAAAATAATTTAAAACAATTTTTTTTTTTTTTTGAAAAAAAAAAATGTTTTCTGTACAGAAAGCATTAAGAATCCCCAAAGTTTGAAACTATGGTAATAAGAGACATGCCAGTTCTAAAAATTTGAAAGATGAAAACATTTAACTTAAAAGATTGAAGTACATGCATTGTACCTCATGCATTCATTATACCACAACAATGTAAAGTTATGGGAAACATGTTTCCTTGATGACATACTTTATAAATAAAAAGATTTAAAAAATGTGTTAAAAAATCCCACATAACTATTTAGAAATGCTTAAACAGATAAGTTAAAAACCTTAAAATATGGTAGACATATTAAAGCAGTTAAAAACAAACAATCACTCTTTCAAAAATTCATTATTTGGGAGGAAGTGGGGGGAGGAGCAATCCAGTAGGCAGTTAGGGACCCTGCTGATTTTTTGCAAAAGGAGTCCAAAATTTATAGATCCGGGCCTGCTATACCAAAAATAATTCTGAGTCAAATAAATGAAATGTATATAGCAAAAATTAGAGCATGCTATCAAAATGCCAACTTATTCCACCTTATTTAGGGAATATGTAGTCTAATTTTATTTTACTTACATTCTATACTATTTGCAAAAATCCATTTTTCAATTTTATCAGTAATACAAGGAGTTTTATTTTTGCTTTGTACCAGATTTTAAAAATAAAAAATAGTCTAAACCCACACAGAAAGAATTCAGACCCCCCCCCCCCCTCCCCCACAAGGTCCAATGACTATTTTTAACTTAATTTCTTTGCGGGGAAAAAAAGAAAATGTACAAAAAAACGATAGAAGTGAAAAGATGTTTTCTTCCTCTATTTCTGATTTCCAGTCCGGGATGCTGGTCTTCTTAAGTAAGAGCTACTTTAACATTAAGTCTAGTTTGCAAATTAAAAAAAAAATGTATTAAAAAATGGCTATTTTCAGTTTCTAAAAAAAAGAATGGAATATATTGTTCAATGGGATAATTTTTAGAACTAGTGAATAATTACTTAGCAAATTACAAGTTTTGTAAAGCAATGTCAACTGAAGAATTTTTTAAATTTGTTGACATTGACTGGTCTAGTATTGTAATTGTTTAAAACAAATGATGAAAACATGTATGACAAAATTTTAATATTCAGTCAGTAGTTAGTAATTATTCAACCCCCCCCCCCCAGTTGAATAAAGCCATACTAATTTAAATAAACTAATTTCCAGCCATGCAATATATTTGAAAAATAAGATTACTCTTTAGCTTTAGTGTAGCTCTTAGCTCATTTTATCAGAACATTATGACCCACAACCCACAAGTTATCACAAAGGAATGGCTGCAGGTCATCATCCACCCATACCCTACCCAACCAACCCTCTGAAGTAGTGATACTTACATTTCGTGTATTTTTTTAATTATTTATTACAAAGTAATTAAAGGATTCCATGGATCATTGTGATTTAACCATTCCCCCCCCCCCCCCCCAAAAAAAAAAAAAACCTAACGTTTGAGAGAAAGCATGCATTAGTGAACTTGATAAGAGAGCACCGCAAGTCAATTTTCAAGAAACATGTTGGAGAGCGAATTGCAATATTTTTCTATTTTCAGTCTTTCCAGGGTTGAAGGGTTTATGTCTTGATTAATTACTCCTTGTAATAGTGGGAGAGCACAGAACTGGTACTCATTCTACTAAAGAAATTCAGTACCATCAGTAACTGCAAAGTCTTAGATTATGCGTAATTTTCCTTTAAAAGGCGGATTGGTTTGATTTTTAACTTCAACACATGGGAAGAAGTTGTCAGACAAGTCGAGAACAAGTCGAGAAATATCTTGGAATTTATCCTACCCTCCTAAAAGCAAGTGCCTTGAGCAAAAATAAAATATCTACATATTAAAATACTTTGCTAAAATACAGCTGCTACAGTTTGTTCTTACATTTCAATGGACCAATTTGTTTTTCATCCATTCTGCAATTGCTTGAAGACGAGGTTTAACATACTTCAAAAATCATGCATTATTAATTAATGCATGATTATGCATTAATTATTGCCTAAAATTATTCCTCAGACAACAATGGCCAATATAACACTTGTGTGCAAATATTGAGGATGAAGTTGACAAATCAGACTACGAGCGGAACAAAAGAGCAGAGTAGAGTGAAAGACCAATCAGGAGATTTCCTATCTCGAAACCCTTGATATCTCAGAAAAAAAATTTCCCCCAGCATTTTTCATAAAACCTCATATGTATTTTCCATAGTTATCTCAAAATTTATTTTTCGAAACCCTCAGTATGTCGCAATTTTTGCACAGAAACAAGTTTTAATTGTCGTTTTTGTTTTGGCAATTTTCATAGTAAAACCAGTTACAGTAACAATTGCTTTAAGTTTTTCGTCCTTTTTCTTAGAAATTTTGAGAATAGAGGATTTGGGCAAGTTAGTAGGGAAGTGAGGATAGGAGGGCAGCGCTGTAGTTTTTTTAATCTCTGTGTTTTCCCCCAGAGTTTAGAATCTTATTTCTTTTGAACAGGTTGTCCACTTTAACGACAAGAAGTTGATTTTTCTTCAATTTTCAAGCGAAAATGGAAAATGTTTCCCTCATTTTTATAATTCAACTTTTTTAGCTCCTACAACATGCCTGCAGAAAAGTTTTTGAATGTGTTGGGCTACTGGTTGAAGATAAAATTAGAATTTCTAAATTTTCAGTTATAAAAAAAGTCATTTTTTGTTCATTCCAAAATCTCCTCCTGTACACTTTCGACATTAAAAATTTTCCAAATCTAGTAAAATATTGGAGACTAACACATTATTATAATTCAAAGTCGTCCTATAGTACATATAAATATATTTTAAGTATATGTCATGTGTGTGTGTGTGTAGTTGTGAGTTACAAGTGTTATTTTTTCAAAACCTAACTGGATATTTCAAATGTTTTCCCGTTCCAAGAAATTAGAGATATCGAGGTAGTCTTGCATAAAGTATGGTGAGGCTCCTCAGCATCTGGTAGTTGCCTGGTGACTGTTTTTTTACTTGTTTCATTCAAAATTAAGTTTAAATAGCAATATTTTCAAAATAATTAAAATTCTTTGACGTAGCCAATGGGGAAGAACTGAAACTTCTCCCCTTAGATTAAAAAAAAATCCTTGGATTTTTTTTCTTTCTTTTCTCTCTTAAAATTAATTTTTTTAAATGTTTTGCTCACAATTCTTTTAATTTGTTTATTACTTGTTGAAAGCAAAGTACTTTCAACTTATTTCAGCATTTCTTCGATGCCACATGCCATGCGTAATATTAGCGTTTTGTTGTAGTCGTGCATCAATATTTTAGCATTCGCTTTTGGTTTACAATACTTTTTATTTTCTCATTACTACATAACACAAAACATATTGAGCAAAATACAAAGCTAATTTTCAGTATAAATATGACTAACTTGTTGCATCGATTGGCATACCATATAATGCATAATAATAAAAATCAACATCGGCTGATCATAGGCCAATGCCAATAATCATTTTATTTCTTCTTTCGCATAAAAAAGGATGCTTACATTAAAACTTCAATTTTTCTTTTTTCTAGAAAGTAATAGTTAATTGAAAAAAAAATTCAGAACTTTTTGCACATTTTATGTTACTTTCAATAGTTTACATTGAGAAAAACCATCCAACTTGGTTTTTGGAAGTTTACGGCTACTTACATCATGCAAACAACCAAATACGGCGACTAAGTGAAAAATTTAAGATAATTTTTGAATTTGTAGTATAAAAGTAGTTATAAATAATTAATAATCATTAAACACTACAGTTAAAACAAAATAGTCAGTTTTTAGCATATAAGCGTCTAAATCAATTAGAATAAAAAAATGTTCTGAAGATAAAATTTTGCATTTTTCCAGAAAATAATTATGAATTATCGGGGGAAAAAAGGCACATTTTGAATTGTTTTCAATAGTTTGCATTGCAATAAACATCCAATGCCGTTTTTGGGAACTTAGGCACTTAAAAAGTCTTGTGTACTTCCGTCTTGGGAATGACCAAATATAATGGCTACGTCCAAAAATAAGAAATATTTAATTTTTTTTTACCTTTAGTATGAAAACCATTAAAAAATAATAAATCTTCATGAAACTACAATTCAGTTGAAAAGTTCTTAGCACATTTGCATCCAAGGCAATGAGGATAAGATGAAGTTTTAAGAACAAAATTTTTCATTTCTCAGGAAAATTATTTATTACATCCAATTCTGCTTTGTTTTTGGAAACTTAGGCATTTAAGAATCGTGTCTACTTCCATTGTGTGAATGACCAAAATGGAGACTATGTTTCACATGTAGCTAAAAATTTTCCGATCAAAAAACAGATTTTCCCCGATCGACCCTCCCATCTTCAGGCTTGTGCTTCCGAAGCAGTATATTGACTTCTTCCCTGTTGAGTTTGAGCATATTTCTTGTTCACCCGAGGATTCTTTTCTTGGGAACTATTGAGGGTCAAAAATGGCGGCTGCGGGAGTTTTCTTGGGTTGTCACATCTTTCATTGCCAGCATCATTTTGCCTCAAAATTTTTAAAATTTCTTTCAGGAAACATTGCTTAAAAGAAGATGATGTCTCACAGAACAAAATTCTCTGGGGGGGGGGGGAATTGGGGGGAAAAATTTTGGGGGCACAATTGGAAAATTCCATGACATTTTTGACTATGTCATTTTCCCTGACAATTCCAGGTTTTCCCGGAGCGTACGAATCCTGTTTTTTAGTTTAAATCAGTTTTTTGATTATTATTTTTTTAATCTTCAAAAATTTATAGACATTAATTACTTTGCATTTATAAACAAAACCTATTTCATACAACAGAAGAAAATGCAAAATTTTAGCAATTTTTATTTTATGGTAATAGCTAGTATTTAATAGTAGACCAGTTTTAATATACAAATGCATGATTCCCCCCCTTCCCAGCTACAACCACCAATACTTTAGCTATAGATCTAGGAAATAGTGGTACCACTATTTCCTGGAATTATGATTCTTGTATGTATTCGAAGAAAAAATCTTAAAATTTGGCAATTTTCTATATTTTTCAGCTTAAAGTCAATAAAAGTTATGAACTGGAATCAATTGGAATGAAGAAGGCAAAAAACCTGGGAAATACTATGTTTTTCACACATGGGAAAAACTTATTTTTTAAATTCAAAACAATCTTTAAAAAAAATCAAAATTGAGTTCTAAATAAGTAATAACTTGAAAGATCGGAAAAAAAAGAAGAAAATTTACAAAAATGGACAATGAAGTGGATTTATTTATAAATATTTATACAATACACAGATTACAAATCATAATCCTTTTCATATTCTTTGTCTTCTAATTCCACATTGGGTTTCAGCATCATGTAACAAAGCACTAATTTCGAGGCTTTTTGAAAACCCTATCTTATTTTTAATGTTGTTTTGGAAGAATGAAAAAATAGAAAAAAGCACGTTCGGGAGGTGCTGATGATGTAGGACGGACATTAGGGTGTACCGAAATTTTTTTTTTTTCCGTTTTTCTTAATGCAAGACCTCTCAAAATTTGCGAAATCTATCGTAAATTACAAAAATAATTAAAAAAATAGAATAAATCTATATCTTCAGGACTCTACCGATCGTCAAAGTTTTGAAAAATTGTCATTTTTATGGCAACTGAAAAAGAAGTACTGTGAATAAAGTTATAAATTTACTGTGAAATAAAAGCTCGACAGCCGAAATAAAAAGATCATGATTCGTAATATCAACACAAACAGAAAAAAAAAAAAACATATGGTGATTACTACTGTAAATGTCTATATGGGAATAACCCCCATTTCCGCAGTAGAATCGTCCACGAAGCTTGGCGCCACGTCTCGATTTGCATGCAACAATATGTTACTGACGACTTCGACTTTGTTTGGTTTCAACTTGCTAATTCCTTTTACTTGTTTCGAGGGCATTCTTGGCTTGACTCACGAGTGTTTTCGTCATAGCCAAAGTAATTTTAATGCTATAAAAGTACAGTTGCAATTGTTAGTGTTATATGTCGATTCTGTTAGTTTTAAGTAATGAGTTCGAGACGTAGTGAGACTACTTGTGCTATACTGGGACCCTACAAGGAACTTTATCGGCAGCTACCTACTGTAAAAGAAGTCATAAAATTTATTTTATTTGTCAGGAGCGAACAGAAATGTATGCATAATGGAAAGGACCCTTCCAGTTCAGATATATATACAATTGTTTCTGAAAAAATCAACAGTATTTGGACAAAAGCTTCAATTCCAATCGTAACTAAGGAACGAGTAATTCAATTATTAAAATTCTATTTCGAAAAGTACGTCAATTTGAAACGATACCCCAGAAGCAAATGAAGTGATAGTTTTGAAAATAAACTGAAGTGCTTTTCAGAGTCATCTGAGAAGCTCTTCGACGTTGCGGCTTGTAAGTGCCCTGTATTTGAGTCTTGTTCGTGTTTAAAACCTAAAAAAGTTCGCATCAATGAGAGAAGTTTCTTGTTGGATCAAAGAAATGACAGGAAAATGGTGATAAGAGGTGTCGATAAGAAAGAAACAGCTAGATTAATGAAACAGCAGAGAAAACTTGAAAGAGCAGCAAAAAAGTCTTCTACTGAAAATAACGATTCTGTCTCAGCAAATTTTGATGACGATTCGATGCCAATGCGTGAATTTTCTCCAGAAACTTATCCCATAACAGAGACGATTACGGCCTCTACAGGGACACCATCAACTTCAACGACAAATAGGAATACACTGATCTTGCCAACAGTTGCTAAGGTCTGTGATAGATACGGTTTGTCGACGCGATAAAAAGCATTTACTTTGATGGACGTAAAGACAAGACTCTGATAAATGAGAAAATAGGAGCTCGTTACCATCGCAAAGAAATTTTAGAAGAGCACATCTCAATTTTAGCAGAACCCGGATCAATTTATTTGGGACACACAACGCTAAGTCGTGGCACTGCAAAGGCAATTCTAACTTCGATTACAGCTCTATTAGAAGGTCAATGCTTGAATTTAGAAGACGTGATTTGCGTTGGATGTGACGGAACTGCAATAAACACTAGTTGGAAGGGTGGCGTGATTCAATATTTAGAGGAGTATTTGGAAAGACCATTGCAATGGTGTGTGTGTATGCTTCATGCCAACAAATTACCCTTCGTCATTTATTCTTGACCTTAGATGGTTGCACTTTGGGTCCTAAAGAATATTCCGAACCTATTGGAAAACAGTTAGCTGGTTGTGAAAATAAAATGACATTGTCTTTTTGCACGGTGGATGGTAATTTGCCTAATTTGCCGAAAAATATGGTTGATGAACTAAGCACGGATAAAAAATATCTTTATGAGATTTGTCAAGCTGTATCAACTGGTTTCTGTAGTCCTGAGCTGGCAAATCGCCAACCTGGAAAAATGGCGCACTCGAGATGGCTTACTTCTGCTAATCGTGTACTCAGACTTTATGTAAGTACTCTTAATCCAACAGAAAATTTGCGATTACTTGTTAACTACGTGGTTAAAGTGTACGCTCCAGTTTGGTTCTTAATCAAGCAAAAGTCATCTTTTAAGGAAGCAGCCAAACATATTTTTCAAATGATTGTGTACTCTCCATTTTTACCCAAAAACTTGAAATCTGTTGTGTATTCTGTTATCGAAAGAAATGCTTTTTTTGCGCACCCAGAAAACCTGCTGGTCAGTATGTTGTTTGATGATAAGGAGCACATTCGGGAGTTAGCATTACGAAGAATAAAAAAAGCTAGAGAGGCTGAAAGTAGCACTAAACGCAGAATATTTAAAACACCAAAAATTAACTTCTCTGCTAAAGATTATACGGAAATAATTGTCTGGCAAGAGTGTCAGGTTACATTACCACCGGTTCTTCGACATATTTATAACGAGAACCTTCAAATTATGGCAAAAGATAATAGCTTGGAAATCGTTGACTTTCCTTGCCACTCACAATCTGTGGAAAGATGTGTTAAACTAATAACACAGGCTTCACAAATGGTTACTAACGCTACTTCTAGAGATGGCTTCGTTAGAACCAGGTTGCAATCTCGCGCAGAAATGCCAAATTTTGGACACAAAAATAAGTTTAAATTCTAAACTTTTGTCATTATTTATAAACTGTAGTTTATTTTGTTTTCTTGTGCTTTGTTTCATTAGTTTCTTAAATAAAATGCTTTCTAAACTTTATTTTTGTATTTTTTAAATCATATCGTTTAGGTCTATCAAAAATGTAAAATATGCAAAACTCCAAAGAGCGGTAGAGTCCTCAAGATGACACGCAATTCCATTTTTTTTAACCTTTTTCGTGATCTGTGAAAAATTTCGCAAATTTCGACACCTCTTGTGATAGTGTAGCTCAAATTTTTTTTTCTCATATATGGACGGGGCACCCTAACGGACATCCCTTAAAATGTTCTATTCATTGCAGAAATTTTACTTCTTCCACCAAAAAGTTCTTAAACCATAGTACTGGTCAAGTAGTGTTCGTAATGCCTTCAGAGAAAAATGCCTTTGACTGATTTTTTAACTATTCCATTTGAGTGGTCAAGAATCTGGCAACAACTGTAACTGATGATGCAAAATAACATTTTGTGTAAATATCACACCAAACCAAAATTTAAAAAAAAATCTGTTTAATTGGTCTACTAAAAAATGTAATAAAAATTTTATTTAAATTAAACAGAAATTATTTATTGCTTCTCTTGATGATTCTGGTATTTTTAAGTTTAATAATTTTATTTTATTGTATTCTAAAATATTTATTTAGGAAATTAATTATTGTTAAAAACTTTTGTGAGCATATTTATGTTGTATGCAATAATTCTTATTTTTATTTCTTTCCTACAGAGTAATTTTAAACCCTAGGGAATTTTGTAATAACTATTTATTTCTAATTTATACTTAACACATCAGATTCAAAAAGCCAAAATATTTCTTACATACCGTTATTTGGAAGTTTTCCCAGTATTTACCACTTTTTCTCGGTATTTATCGCTTTTTCCCAGCAGGATGGGAAAAACAAGTTTTGGACAGAAAAAGCCAACCCTGGCCAACAGTCAAATTTTAAACTTTCCTAGCATGTTCTAATCATAGGATCGACAAGAAAAAACGAATGATGCTAAACAATAAAAAGAATACTTAAAAATGAAAAGTTTATTTTCGTTATTTGTTATATAGTGCATACAGAATATGATGATGAAATTTAAAATTATTTTGTTTTCAGTTAAAGGATTTTTTGCTTTGTAAATATTATTCCACACTTAATTGCTGGCAGGGGCAGACTGGCCCGCAGGCCGTTGCGCCCTTAAGCTTTACACTTTTTTTTCAGTTATTGAATTTCCCCTAGCTTTAAATCCCCCCCCCCTTTTTTTTTCAAGGTTGGCACCCTCTCGAGGAACCCAATCTGCCCCTAATTGCTGGCCAACTATTTAGTAACAAAATAATTTAAAAATTAAAAATAAAGTAGACAAATAATGAAATAATAATGTAACAATAGTGAACTCTTAATTTACATGCTAATTTTACAAAAGTAATAATTTTAAATCTTTACACCTTTTTTTAACATTTGTAATAACCCTAGACTAATATTATATTGCAGAGAGGCTATGGGAACTGTTCACATGCGTCACTACATGTTTACAAGTGCCCCGTCATCTACCTTAGAACTAACTTTCAAAAATAATTCATATTTTTGATTTATTAAAATTAATTTTTCATTTAATTAAAAAAATTAAATATTGTTATACATTTACTTGAATGTTCATATAATGGTTTGCAATAATTAATTTTAGCCTATTAGTTTAAAATATGTTTTTACATGAAGAAGAAATTGATAAAATTTTATCAGCATCTGCTAAAATAAAGAAGCTGTTACCACAGGAACATAAACGGGCTCATTGTTCTAAAAGTTTGGCTAAGAAGTAGTACTGGTACAGCCATTACTTAATAATTTTTCAAGATTTTTTGTCTTAAGTTATCCTAGTAAAACATACCATGTTCACATGTGCCCCCTTTTCCCCTAGATACTAGAGACCCTTGGAAAGTTTCAGCTTGAAAAATTAAATAAGTAAATCAACACTATAAGCTTCACAGATGCCCACTGACGTATATATAGTTCTTTTGTTTTAAAATCGAAATGGGTCGCTAAAATGTGTTTTAAACAGAAGAAAAGCCAAGATAAAAGCCTACAAAGAGAGAGATTTTTAAAAAATAGAGAAAAAGTCACTATAGTGGTTTTAAATGCTTAAAGGCAAAAAACAAAAATAAAAGTAAAACAAAACTTTTTTAACAGTGAAAAGGCATGAAATTTAACATAAAATCGAGTAGGAACAATGACCTATGGCAGAACTGCAAAATACTTCCAGAGTCTAAACTGCTAAAAGCAGGGGTGCCTATCCCCCCCAAGCTCAATGACGCAAATTCCCCCCCCCCCCCTAAAAAAATTTTCTCGCTTTCGAATCGGGTTAAAGTTAGTTTTTAGAATGTTTAATTTCCAGTCAAATTCAGGGGGGGGGGGGGGGGGTAGCGCTAAAAAATAGCATTCTGAAATATTGTTGACCAGCCTTGCTTTCCCAAATTTTACAACATGCACCTTGAGTAAACAAGTTTTGGGTAACCCTGAATTTTGCTACACCTTTTTTTTTTTTCAACATATGAACAATTACAGGAAGAGTGGATTCAACTTTCTGGCTTGGGATGAAGTCATTGCTAGATGTATACAATATGAATCTTATTTTATTGTCATTTTGATAGGGGGTTCGGGGGTTTCTCCTCCGGAAATTTTTCGAAATTGTACTTTTAAAACCAGTTTTCGACGATCTCGGGTGATGTTTGGGGGATAAAAGGTTTGGGTGCCCTTCCCGGTAGTTTTTCAATATTGAAACTTTAAAAGCGCAATTGTAGATAGTTTAACATTGTGTGAAAGAGGACTTTCCTTTGTTTTCAAAATTGTAGTTCTAAAAACATAGTTTTAGATTATCTGTGGTAATGTTAGGGAAAGAAGAGATCCTAGGGCTTTCCCCAGGAAAATTTTCAAAATTTAAGTCTTAAAAACGCTATCTATGGTTGAGGGAAAAGAAAGTTTCTGAAATTGAAGCTCTAAAATCGCAATTGTAGCCGACCTTTGTGACGTTAAGAAAACGAGTTTTCGGAAGCTCTCCCGGAATTTTCTCGAAATTGAAGTCCTGAAAACCAAGTTTAGCACGATTTTTGAATAATGATGACGAAAGTAGGGGCGGGGGAAGGGGAGCTCCACTTAAATTTTCGAAATTGTCGCTTTAAAAACGCAGTTTTGATAGATCTGGATAATGTTAGTGGAAGGTGAATTTCGGTGCCATTCCCGGCAATTGTTTGAACTTGATACTCCAAAATCGCAATTCTAGGCTTGTCTTTGATCGCATTAAGGAAAGAGGCTGGAATCAGGGGCTCTCTCCTATAAATTTTTCAAAATTGTAGTTCGACAAAAGCAGTTTTAGATGACTCTTGATAATAAACAGGGTATTATTCTGGTACTACAGTGGGGGGCGCTCTATTGGTTTTCCAAAATTGAAGTTGCATATCCAAAAAAAGATGGATCAGACACACCGTGAGAGATATTTTTCGAAAATCCTCAAAAATGGATTCAGCTATTCTGCACACATCGAAAATCAGAACTCGAGAATTTCAATGAACCAAATATCCTTCTGATACATGTCAGATATAGAAGAAAGTAAATATGACCTACGAAACATAATTTAAACACCTTAAGAACAGAGTGTTCTACCGCCATCAGCAAAAACCAACATCACTGAAAGTTTTAATAAAAATCATTTAATAATAAATTGAAACAATCGGTTTAAAAATAGTAGAGAAGATGGGAGTAAAGTGAGATGAGAAAAATTCTTCACAAGCTTAAGCTCGTTAATGAAGAAAATATATTAATTGTCAATTGGAGGGATGAAAAAATGTTATTCTCAAACTTCAAAACTAGTTCTTAACGATTGTCGAGGTGCAAATGAATCAATGGAAGACTAGAGCATACTGGTCTGAATTATTACAAACAATAAAACATTTTTGACCTCACTCCCTCTCATCATTTTTACACACGCATTCGTCATGCAGAATTGTGCTACTTCCAGAAAATTTATAAAATATTGAAAAGAAATCAAATCGTCTGATCCAGCTTTGAAACGGACACCAACTTTTTGCCGTCTGAGATATTCCTTTCATTGGAAAAGAGACACGGTCATTAAATTTTGGAAAGAGTACCAGGGCCGTCGCAAGGTCAAAAAAACTGGGGGGGGGGGGGGGGTTACGGTTTTGGCGACCCGTAAATTGTTTCAAACGCATGTTCCAATATGCAGAGAGAGAAGATTTGGCTTCTGGTTTAGCAAGGATAGTCATATTACTAGACCTTTGTACTAGCAATAAAAATTTAATTGTAAGGATAATATCCGCTCAGAATTTATGGGGTGCCGGAGGGCTACCTTCTTGAATTATTTCGAAATTGAAGACATAAAGACTATTACTTTAGACTTTATTTTAAGCTTGAGAGGAAGGGGGAGAGGAGGTCCAGGATAGCCTCTCCCGATAATTTTTCCAAATTTAAGTTCTCAACACAATTGTACGTTATATTTAATTATGTTCAGAAGAGGAGGTCCGAGGCCCATCCCCGGGAATTTTCAAAATTCTTATTTGATAAACACAGTTTTAGACAAGCTATGGTGATAATAAGGGAGGAAGAGAGATGCACCCCTCCGAATTTTTTTTTAATTTTGAAGCCTTAAAAACGTGATTGTAGACTTTTTTGTTAAAATTTAGTACACCGCCAGTTTCTTGAAATTAAAGCTCTGAAAGCGTAATTTAAGCCAACCTTCAATGAAAGGGGGAAGGGAGAGTTTTGAAGGGGCTCGAGACCAGAAATATTTCATAACTGAAGCACTAAAAGCAAGATTTAAGACATTTTTCGATGATGGTGGCGAGAAAGGGAGGGCGGGGGGGCATTCTCTCGAAAAAATTTCGATCTGTTGAAATCGCAGTTTTAGATGATTTTTGGTAATGTTATGGGTGGAGAGATTCGGAGTGGCAAATTTTCAAAAAAAATTGAAATTCATTTAACGCAATCGTAAACGATTTTAAATACTGTTAGAAGAGTAGAAGGTTTTGGAGATCTCTCCAAAAAAAATTTATGAATCGAAGCCTTAACAATGAAATTTTTGAGGATCTTCGGTACCATTTGGAGAACGACAGGTTCGGGGCACCTCAGGGTTTTTTTTTTTTAAATTAAGTCCAAAAGATGAAATTTGTTCGACCTTGAATGATGATGAATGATTAATCGAGAGGGCGTTTCTCAGAGGTTACATTGGGAGCACTCTGACGGCTTTTCGAAATCGCAGTAAATACTTAGGTGTAGGCCATCTTTAATGACATTAGGGTAAGGGATGTGGTTTGAGAACGTTTTCCCGGGATTTTTTCAAGACCTAAGTTTTAAAAACTCACTTCCAGGCCAGCTTTAGGGATGCAAAAAGAAGGGTTTGGAGTTCCCCACTCTTCCTTTCAGTTTGGCTACAACCCTCCTATCTTCATTGTAAATTTCAATAATTGATAAACATATTGTGGTAATATTTTTTTCTAATTTTCTTTTGCCAAACACGATTATTTGCTTGGATTTTCCATAATAAAGTTTTCAATTTCCCACCTAATATTTTTGTTTTTCGCAATATAAACGTTTGTGGTCTTAGAAAAAGGACTTTCAACATTTTGAACGGATGTGGAAATTTTCTGCGATACCTTAGGTCTCTATAGCACTTCATTTTATTTTAAATATGCCACCTGCATCTCCTGATCAAACTTTGATTTACTTACGATTTTTACATTCAAACATTTAGAACCTTTGGTGTGAGTATATATTATAATGCTTTGAATCTTTCTTTGTATTTAACTTTTTTTTTTCTCTCTATCTCTTTATTTCAAATTTATTTCAGCGACATTTTTCTACACTTAGCAATGATTTTCGGGGCAACATTTTTCATCAAAAAAAGTATATACATATGGGAATGTTTTGGGACCCCCATCCTATGGGCTGTCCTATTTATTTATGTATATATTTTTTTTTTACTGCAGAACCATGAAGCATGGTTTTGTATAACCAGGGCCGCCTAGAGACAAGGCGTACAACATGTTAGTTTGGTCGCCTGTCCTCCCTCCTATTATTCAATTTTTACTCTATGCACAATACTCTTAATTCGTGCAGAACCCATAGTTTCCGACTTGGCAGACATATGCACGCTGCAGCCTAGTGAAGAGTGTACTGTACTGAATACTTTTTTTTTGTGTTAATAAAAATGTTTGAGGTATACATTTCCACGGCCCTTACTTAGATACTCTTGATAAAAGAGAATCATGGATGTTCCTAAATTGTATTTTAAGATTACATTTTATATTCAAATTTGACAGAAAAAATACTTTTTGTCACTATTATTTCACTTGTTCATTTATAATTACTATTTAAAT
Source organism: Uloborus diversus (assembly GCF_026930045.1). NCBI lineage: Eukaryota > Metazoa > Arthropoda > Arachnida > Araneae > Uloboridae > Uloborus > Uloborus diversus. Next base: position 28,127,333 of record NC_072740.1, on the reverse strand, counting down.
TTTTTAAACAACGAAAAGTTTTCCTTTTTTTTCTTTAGTTGCACTGCTAAAATGAAATTGGCGGCCGCACTTCTGAAAAACGGGGAGGGGGGCTTGCTACAGCGACGGCCCTGAAAAGTACGCGGAAAAAGTATTATTAATACATCTATTTCTTGTTAAATGAGTTTAAATTTTTTTTTTTCCAAAATTCAAAAAAATTCATGATCTAATAAAAAAAAAAATTCTGGAAAAAAATCCCCCCCGTCCAAATTTTGATGGCACAACTTGCGCCATAATCCCCTCCCTGTGGGCACCGATGTTGTATTTCAAGCAAATAAAAGTATTAAAAGTGGAAATTGAAAATTTCATTATGGAATAGCAAACTAGTCGACATTTTTGGAAATGAAAAACTGGGGATGGATTCCCCACAAAAATTTTAAAAATTTGTAAGAAGATAGAGGCGTAGCTTAGGAGGCTGAGAGGGAGATCCCAAAACTTAATCCTTTTATTTTGTGTCACAAAAGGTAGCCTAAAATTGCGTTTTTAGTACTTCAATTTTAAAACTTTTCGCAGGCGAGTCTCCAAATTCCCGTTCCCTAACATTGAACAAGATCTCACTTTTAGAAACTACAATTTCCAAACATTTCTTAAAAAGGGCCCCCAAACCACCTCTTCTCTAACATCACCAAAGATTGGTCAAAATTGCATTTTTACAGCTCTATGAATTCGTAAAATATCCATGGAGGCACCTCAGACCACTCCCATCATCACTAAAGGTTGTTTCTGAAATCTACTTTTACCCTTAATCCAGTCAAAGATGAGCTGAAACCTTTTTTTGAAGTAAGTGTATGTCTTAATAACAAAAAAATTTCCGAAAGAAGGTCCTCAAACTTCCTAATTGTTTATTACTTTTTCAACTCTTATCTTGTTCTGTGTCTCTGTTTTAAACTTCTTTGAAAGATTAAAATCTGTCAAATGATTGAAAACTTTCACCCCCTATATTATACCTCCCCCCCCCCAAGGGAAAAAAAACTCAGTATACACTACTAAACACCGAAAAACAATTACAACGAAGAGGACAACTAAAATATAATTTCTGAGAAAGTTGTCAATTCATTCCCCCTTCCCAAACGTCCTCAATGATGACCCTTGAACTCTGTCTCTTTAACATCATAGACCGTGAGTTTTTAGAAAGCAAATTTCGAAACTTTTACAGAAGAGACTACCAAACCTCATTCCATCCCGTAGCGTAAATATAATGGCCTACAATATTCAGATTTTTTCCACTGGGAACTGCTGATCCCCAATACATTTTAGCCTGTAAAAACTTTTGAAAGACTAAAAACAAAGTTATGCAAAACTGAGATGAGAGAAAGCTTTTATTTCACAAATAATGTCTGCACCATGCTAAATTAACGAATGTGAAAGACCGCAAATTGCGTTTTTCATATTCGATGGTTAGCTGCAGTACTCAAAAAAGCTACCTACTGGTTATAACTACTTCAAAGGATAGTTTTACACTTGAAGTTATCGATAAAATTAAAACATCGAAAATAACTAAACGCATCAGGTGGAAAAGAAATTGTTTTGGCTCTCCTGAAAAGTGCTAATTTTTACACACCAATGTTTAGCATGGTGCCGACAATATATTCAAGTATAAAGTCGGAGATTAGAGTTTTTCCTCATAAATTTAATTTTATCTGTTTAAAAATAACCGGACACTGCTCTCTTAATAGACATCTTGATATAATAGGTGTCACTGGCAATCCAATATGCAGAGGTTGCAAAGAAGCAGAAGGAAGGTTATTTCACGTTCCATGTGATAGTTATCATTCTGCACAAAGATTTGAATATTATTGCAACCACTGTATCGAACCCTGGGAACTTGAAAATGCAGTTTTCGTTGCCTTTTTTGTGTCCAGATGTCTGCTAAAGCTGTGAGTGACCCTCGGAAATAAGTATAGGATGAACTACTCACCGTAGTATAGTTCTTAAAAGATTGGAAAATAACACGGGTTACTCTTTGCATTAATAGCCAAACGGTTGCAAAATTGATTTTCAAAATAAAGTCTAGTTTCAGGGTCAATAACTCTGTGCAAGTCAAGTCAATAACTGTGATACAGCTGCCATTTTGGAGCACTATTTTTTGGAGATCCTAGGTCCTCAAGATACAGATCTGCGAAGTTGAAAATTTGCATATATCAGTTTCAATCTCTACACTTCTATAAAATTTCATCAAATTCAGAGATTATAGACAGGAAAATTTGAAAAACCATGTCAGTTGACATGGCATGACTAATATAACATTATACACAATTCACCAGCATCTTTTGTTATTGTCTAACTTTTTTTTCTTTGATAGTATATTTATACTCTTGAGCTTAATACATCTTTTTATATTTAAAAGTTTATTACAAAGTGTATACACAAAATTCTACTGTAATTATTTACTCAATCTTTTACCCAACCCTCTTCCTAAAATATAGCATTGATTTATGATCATTATAAAGTTTAAAATAACAAAAGATGTAGGTGAATTGCATAATGTTATATTAGAGTCATGCCACGTCAACTGATCTGATTTTTAAAATTGTCCCGGTCAATAATCTAATTGGATGAAAGTTTATAGAGGTGTAGAGAAAGATGCCTTTGAAACTAACCTCTGCAGTTATTCAGTTCTGAGATCTGAATCCTGAGGATCTAGGATCAACAAAAAGTAGTGCTAAAAAATGACGGATCGGCTTTGGGAGACTAATTGCCATGTTGTGGTTAAGGTTGCAGAAAATTTTATCCTATTGGAAGAAATTATGGGGACTAAAAGTACATTTAGTTGTTGATATGTTCTAGTATTTTTGATTTTGAGCTCATTAAGTTGCGCGGTATGCATGTTAACTCCTGAAAAAAAAAAAGCTCTTTTATACTGAAATAATCATTTTTAAGACAGTTAAATTAAGAGAGCTGATTAGATCCCATGGGTTGGACATGAGTCTAAAGCTACACCATATAGAGTATAATTATAGTTCTTGCTCAAAGTAATTGGCTCAGGACTTTTAGAGTAATTGACTTAGAATCTGTTCTTTTTGTTGCAAACTATCAACTTTGAAACTGTGTAATTAAAAAAGTTGATTAGATGCCATGGGTTTCTAACCTGGAACTTAAATTACACCACATGGACTAAAACTACAGCTATATCACAAAGTTATTGACCCTGAAACTTAACCTTTTCTTTGAAAATCATCTGCTTTGAGACCGTTTAACTATTAAAGTAAATAGTAACGTTATTTTGTTTTTCTGAGTACTAAACTATGGTGAGTAATTCATTGTTGTATACTTATTTCCAAGGGTCACTCACTGCTTTAGCAGATATCTGGACACAAACAAGACAAAAGAGGTAACGAAAACAGCATTTTCAATTGACCTTTTGCCCCCAAAGCGAAGAGTGAGCCACCAAATTATTTATGCTATCATGTATCTAGTATCAAGTACTCAGGGGTCTGTCCAGGATTTTTCACAGGGTCCGTTTTTTGTGAAAAATAAAATAATTTTGTGAAAAGTGAATTAATTTTGTGAAAAATCAAATGACTGCGAAATTTTAGAATTTAGAGCGGGCACAAACTGCATCATTTAAACTTAAAGTAGAGTGTTTTCCTCTTCTATGTTCAGAATATCATTCTGGGATGTTTTTCTAGTATTTGGCAGGGGGGGGGAGGTGGCATCGCTCCCTCAAGTAGCAATATTTATTTACCATTCTACATTGTTAAATTACACTAGAAATATTTCTGTACAGCATTTAAAATTGTTAACAAAAAATAAATAAATAAATAAATAAAATTCAGATGAGGGGGGGGGGGGGGGGTTCAGCATTTAACTTTTTGACCCAAGACACTCTTAAAAAGCGCAGAATTTCGTTTAAAACTCATAAATTACATGATTTTAACAATATTAAAAAGAGATTTGGTTTACTTCTTAACAAAGCGTATTAAACATCAAAAATTCAAAGAATCGGATTCCCATAGCAGATGCAAAGAGATTGCAATTTTCAAAGTGAAGGCATCAAAGGTATGAAAACGGCTTGTAAAAAATATTTTTGATAAAATTATTTTTCAATTGCATTTTAGACTCCTATGATAAACATATCATTAATATCTGTAGACATAGTTGAAGCAAAAATAAAATTAAACCATCGATTCAACATTTTAATTTTTGACTCATAAAAGAAAATGGAATTTTGCTTTAAAAACTTGAAATGCGTGTTCTAACAAAAATAGAGACTTTTCATTTATTTGCATCCTAATAAAGCGAAGTTAGCTTGAAAAAAGAACAAAATATGATTCTTATATCGGATGTTAAAAGATTGTATTTTTCAAAACGTAGACATCTAAAGAAAAAAACGGTAAGTAAAACATTTTATTTAAATTTGATCATCCTTGTTAGCATCGAAAAATCAAACTCATATAATTTTTTCCCAAAATAACAGTTAAACATCACACAGCACCATATAAACGCAAATATTGACAAGCTGGTCAAGCTGGTAAAATGACGAGAATATTTTCTAATCAAGTCATTATAAAGGTTTAACGCCAGACGCTAAATGACCACAATTTTGAAGTTGGTAACCCTATCTGAAGGGATATTTTTTCCATACCCTTACTATCCCTTTGCAGTTCTAAGTTCATTTCGCTGATATATATTATTATTGTTTATTAAATCATCAATAGGGAGAAAAGTGCTTACCAACGCCTTTTCAGAAAAGTTTACAACAGCACCCACTGCTAATTAGCTGTGATAAAACAAAGAAAATTTAAAACCAAACTTATTTTCAGCTGTTAATTTCTTTCCAAGAAACAAACATATTTATTTGGCAGTAGCAATTTATCGCTTGCAGGAGCATCACAAGAGTTCCGATTTTTTTTTCTTTGCAAAATTAGCAGATTTTGTATAGCTGATCCCTCTAATTTGGCTTTAAAAAGGTTCCAAAAATTATGGGTTTAATATGCGTTATTTTGCTTCCAGATTTGTTCTTTCAATAAACAATTTATGAAAGATCCGTTCTTGTTTATAAGAATTTTGTGAAGGGTCTGTTTTGGTTGATCCGGATTTTGTGAAGGGTCCGTTAGCGTACCCAAATATCCTCTGGCGAAACCTCTAGTAGTATCCACATTTAAAAATACCATGGGTCACCACTCATCGCTTTTGGAGCAAAACAATCACATATTGAGGACCAGAAATTCACGACCTTAAATTTTGATCTCTACTCAAGGGCCAACAAGTTAAATTTGAGAGGAGAGAGGCTTTCAATTGAAGCTGTCAACTATTAGGCTCCCATAGACTTTTTTAAAAGCTGGATCGACTTTGAATAAAAGATTTTTTTCCTGTCATTTTTCTCATGTGCTCATTTTACAACCATGCGACTCTAATAATAAAAGTTTGAGTTCTTAACTTTTTTTTTTCAGACCTATACAACTGCTCAAATTAGTTTCTGCTATCTGGCTCTATTAGGGGCCCTAACGGAGATGGTAAAATAAACTAATGGTCACTGGGCTTCATCTCTCACTGCACGCTTCCTTTCAATTCCTAGAAAAATAACCATCCCGTAAATTATATGTGGTTGAAATGCTCAGATTGTTTTTGTTTGAATGTGAAATAATGCAAAATGTTACCTGCTAACTGTTATCATTTGAGCATTTACACTCTAAAATGTCTGTGAAAGGCAGAACTTAGTTTAATTTTAGAAAATCACTGCAACAAAAGCTTCATTAATGTAAAGCATGGAAATTTTCAAAATTGAAGAATAAATTTTAATTTTGAGTTCCCTCTGGAACTTTTTTCAAGACATTAGTTAGTTTTAGGCTATCGTTGATGAAGTTAGAGGATCAGAACTCTTCTGAGAAACTTTCAAAAACAACGACATTTTAGGATATCTTTGGCTAAGTTGTTAAGGGAATCGGAAAGATTCAAGGGATCTCAGCAAAAACTTTTTGACACTGAAACATGGTCATGTGTGTTAATGATAGAGGAAAAAAGGGAAGGAGAGGGGGTTTCGTACAGATTTTTTTTTTCAACACAAAAGTCAATTTTAGAAGATTGAGTTACTTTTTAAAGTTTTTGAAATTCAAGTTAAATAATGCAATTTCAGTCTATCTTTGGAAACATTATGTGGTAAGAGATGGTTAGGGGGATCTCGCAAAAATTTTTCAATATTGAAATCTTAAAGGTGCATCTTTGGTAGTAACATTATGGATAGGAGTAGTGCACTGTGCCCTTACTTTAAAAATGCTATAAAGGCAGACCACCCAAACAGGAACTACCCCAAGACTGATCTGTTAAAAGCCGAACTCTCTCTACCAACTGAGCTATCTGGCTCTTTCTTTTAACATTCCAAACACACATTTGCAATTTAACCAAACCAATTCAACCTTTAAAAAAAAAGCAAAATGTCTTTTTTTTTAACCAAACCTTACCTTTTCCTTACCAAAAAAAGAAAAAAGCAACATCTTTGAGAATATATATGAGATAGTGAGAAGAAAAGGGATGCAAATGACAAAATTAAAAATCTGGAAATAACCTGTACAAATGGTAGGTGAACCCCTCCTCTGTCTTGGGGCAAGAGATAGTACTAGTAGCTCTGGTAGGTGCTGCTATATAGCATGATTTAGAAAAAAAAATCAATGAAAGCCTACCTAGGATTTAAATTTATACGCATTTTACTCAAAACTTGAAAATGTCCACTTACATCCCTTTGCTTCTCACTGCCTCATATGAAATACAATTGTTCTTTTCTTGTGATTTCTGCCAACAGAGAGAGAGAGCAGAGAAGTGCTCAGAGCACTTTTCTTCAGTTTCAGCATTAAACAGGTCACATCTGAACTAATAGTCGACTACTGAAATCATGCTAACATTGACAGTGATTTTAATAGTCACATGAAAGCAGAATATTTTGGCAACTAAAAAATGTTAGGAACAAATGACTTAACTTTTTACACCTTGGATTCTGAATTTCTATACCTAACTTCAGCTGAATATCTTAAATAATAAAATTGAAAGCCATAATTAAAACACCTCTGATCTATTAATCACAGTTACTTACTTATATAAATTATATCCACTTTTAGAAGAAGAAATGTTGTTTGCTATTAAAACAGCAACAACCAGTCCATAAATGGCTATGATACCTGCCATGACAACGGGAATAATAGACTTCATAATCAGCTCTGGCCTCATTATAGACATGGCTGCTATACCAGTCCCAGACCTCGCAGTCCCGTACGCTGCACCTAGCGCTGAAATAAAAATATACAACTTAAAATCCAGTGTATAAAAATACTAAAAATTTACAACTTGTCATAATGTATCTGAAATATATTTAAAGAAATAATAATGTGCACTTATAAAAAAAATGCAGTATTAAAACATGTTTTTTCCCATGATTCCAATGCTATATTTTATTTTTAAACAAATCCAATAATGATTGTGGACTCATGCTACGTAGTTTTACATCTATTAAATAATTGATGCTTTTAATCTATATATATATATATATAAAGGTGATGGTGTTTCTCTGTTTCTTTCTTTGTACCCGATAGCCAGAAGACCTCATAGCACCTACAGCGCTGAAACTTAGCACAAAATTCGAACATACTCCAGGGGTCTGCACCTTGATGCCCGAATTCTAAATTTTGAATTAGTTTTTTCATAACTAATTAAGCCGAAATTTCACGTTTTTTGCCTAATTGGGGGGTAAAAAATCCCCCCACCCCCAACATTATATGTCGTTGGAAAGAGCTTTCCTTTACGAACAAGATGATGTTTGTTTCTTTTCTCTCACTTAATTAGAACCGGAGATATAAGCGATCCTAATTAAGCCAATTTTCAAAGCTAAACTTGAATTTTTGTCTCTGCAGTGACGTCATCTTCGGTATATGGTTGCGTTCGAATAGTAGAACCGGTGAATTCTTGATTTGGTTATTGCGCTGTTATCATTTTTGTTAAATTCATTGTGCGAATGCTTATTGCACAAAATATTTTAGATTTCAAAGAATTGCATTTAGGTTTTCAAAGGGTGTTCACGCATTTTAGTTAAAAAATATGATTACTGATTATTTGACATCAGATAGAGAGGGGGGGGGGGGGCTAGATTATTTAAGGAAAAAACAAATCTGAAATAAAAATAACATTTCAGTGTATAACTCTAAAATATTAAGAACCTTTTTTGAAGTTAAATTTGGGCGATCAGTTTACATACCGATCTGATAATATTGTAATAAGTACACTTCTGTGATGCCTGTGAAAGAGATAAATCACTAAATACAGCCAAGTAGACTGCGGTGGGCAGGTAAAGGGCAGTAACAGCAAATTTTTCATTTTTTTGCATTTTTGTCATCTATTGTACGTTAGCTTTATAGTACAAGCTTATTTGGTTTTCACTGAAAAAAAACTGCGAAAAAAACATCTAATTTCAAAATTTCCCTATTGTTAGTATTTAATCCTGCATACATTTTTTCAAATATCTCAAAAACTCATTTCTGCAGCTACTGCCGTTTACCTGCCCACGGCAGTATAGCACTCCTTACTTGTGTAGTTTTTTTGAAAAAGAAATTAACTTAAAATAAATTTTATAACTTTGCTTGTGGGGCATTCCACGGTATTTTGGACATTATGTAGAGTCTGTAAAGTGACCTTTTTTTGCCATAACTTTTTAATTTACCGTTTGATTTGCAAATTATTTTAATTTGAGCTGGTGTGTTGGTAGGAAAAGATCAAAATAAAATAATATGCTAATCAAACAGTAAATTAAAAAGTTATGGCAAAAAAGGTCATGTTACGGACTCTACATAAATGTCAAAAATACCTTGGAATGCCCCTTGTTTGTTTCATGCCAGCAGAAAAGAAAGAAACAAAATGGTTTGCAGCAGAGCTATTACAGATTTCTCTGAAAATACAATGCACCTTAAAATAGAGAGAGCTGCATAAGAACCGTAAGACTTCTTCCCGTTCATGACTTAAATAAGAAGCTTGATTGCCTGGGATTTAAGACAGAGGGCTAACTTCCACCCCTATCTATTAATTGACTAAGCCAGAATTCATGGTCTCATGGATCTGATCTAGCTGGGTGCTAGAAGGTGAAGGATTACTAACGGTAGTGAACAGATTTTCAAAATAAGAATCACAAATCCGAGATTTGTTTAGGTGGGAAAAAAAGCGATCGCTTCAGATTGAGTAACCCACTTTAAAATTGCCACCATTTTGTTTGTGCTTGCATTTTGATAATCGTTTAAAACACTAGCGTACATTAACAAGCAGGGGGGTGCTTAGAGTTTTAGCGGCCCTGTGCAAAATTTGTTTTAATAGTCTATAAATAATCAATTTTGTTATTTATTCTCTCCAAAAACATAACCTGCTGTAGTGTGTCCCCTAGCTCTATAAGTTGGTTCGAGATTTCTATAAGTATAATTACAAAGTTAATGTGAAAAAATGTGACCCAAAATATGGTTTCAAAGCATAGGCGCCCATATGCAAAATTTAAAGAGGGGGGGGGGCTCACATATTTTCCCCATGGTTTTTAAGGACATTTTCCCCCATAGAAACAGATTTCAGTACTGATATTTATGCACTTTACATTCCTTCGTTGAATAATTCACTCATTCACTTATATGCTTATTCATTCACTATTTTATTCACTCATTTATTTTTCATTGTGACATGCTTGAGGTACATTGTGACACCCAAAAAATGCATACAAATATATTGTAACATATAAAAGTTGTGTAAAATATACAATGAAATAGGATATTTTAAGTTAAGAATGAAATAATTCATTTATAAGGCTCTGAACACAAAAAAGAACACTTTCATGCTTTTAATAAACACTTGAAATGAAATGCAAATAAAATAGTTAATTTACGCCTGTGAACTCTTTTTTTAAAGACACATAAAAACTGCGATAATCAAGAAAGATGAAACTTAGACCAGCATTAATTTTTGGCCATATTAATCTTTGACTCTGTACAATGTGTAGGTCCTAATCCTACAGGCCTACCTATGTTTATAATCGCTCATTATCATCGCTTGTTACAACATCCAATGTGCTGTTAATGCAAATAAAATGCAGGCTACTGCCCTGGAGCTATGCAGTAGACATACATTGCTTGAGGCTGTAATTTTAAAACCAACTTTTGCACCTCCCCCACATATTTGACACATCTCATAGCAGTCATCTTAAATCCTGAAAAGTAAGTCTAGGTGGACGAGAACATCTTTCAGTATATTAAATAGAATCGCTCTTCCTTAGTATTTCGAGTTTCATAAAGGCCTGCAAATTTCTCAAAATTGTCACAATCGTCAATGACACTCGATAAGCAAAAATAAACTTGTTTTCAAAAAGCACTCCTCAAGCGAAAGCACTTGCCACTCTCCTAAAAAATGACACACACAATCAAATTATTGCCCCCCCTCCCCCCCAAAGCCCCATGGAGTAGACACTGGTGGTCCGGGCGTTACTTCCTCGGAATTTTTTCGAATGAGGAGACTTAAAAATGCATTTTAGACGATCCATGGTAATTTAATGGAGATAAGAGGTTTGAAAGGACTCCTCCATCCATTTTTCAAATTGAAAGTGAAAAACACAATGGTTATCTCTGATTTTGTTATGAAAAGGGGGGGGGGGGGCTCTCCATTGGAAACTTTTCAAAATTGCTCTAAAAACTCAGTTTCAGATGATTTTCGGTGATGTTAATGGAAGGAGGGATCAGGGGTCAACCTCTGAAAAACTATTTACTCCATACCGTCTTAAAAAAGCATTCTACAAATTTTTGCTAATGTTAGGGAGAAAAAAGGTTTGGGATCACTTCCCAGCCCTTTTTTTTTTTTTTTTGAAATTAAGACTTCGAAAATGTAATTGTAGATTATTTCCAATTATGTTAGGGAAAGGTGAGTTGGATCTAACTTTTTTTTGACATTATAGCTGTAAAAATGCAGTTTTAGACAACTTTTGGTAATATTTAACGGCAGAAGAGATTCCAGGACCAACTCAATTGAGTATTTTAAAAATTAAGTTTTAAATATTGTAACTATTGGTTTCTATATGAAGAAATGAAAGAGAGAACTTAGGCGACGAAACGACCCCCCCCCCCCATGAATATCCAGAAAATCCTTATCATTATTATTCAGGGTATAGAGGAATGAGTTATTCATTCCCACAACTATAGTTGAAGCAAACAACCTTGAAGCATTGTAAAGGCTATACAGATCCTAATTATAGCATTACAATGCTGCCAGTTTAGATTTGCCTCAACTCTAGTTACGATGCAAAGGCATCGTAATTTCAAAGTAGGGATGAATTAAGTAAGGGTAGTAATTTAAATCAAGTTGAAAAAAAAAGTTTTGTTCTGCACTGGGGGCGGGAGCAGCCACATAGTCCCCCCCCCCCCCCCGAATTTGACAATGCCTGAACTCCATCAATCCTCTTAAAACCTAACCAAAGATGACCTATAATTTGAGGTTTTTAAGAAATTAAGAGGGGAAAAATGGTCATGTTTGGTTTCAGGGGGTCATTTTACATAAGAATCAACAAGAATAGTCAGAAACTCTTTTTTTGCCGTACAGTGTTATTGGATTTGTTCAAAAAACGTCAATTTCGAATTTGCAAATTTTTCATGTAACTGGTTTCATAAAAATATAAGACCCTGTGTTAAAAAAGTGAAAGTGATACAGTTAGTGGCTCCCAAAAGTTGTTTGTGCACCTACGACTTTCAATGAAATAGGACCCTATCTATTGGTTAGAATAAATATTTCGGGGTAGGTATTTAATTATAAGATTCATGATCAATTTAACAAAACTACATGAAATATTTAAAAAATATATTAAAACTTTTTTTTTAAATCAAAAACCAAAAAGTGCCAGAAATTTTATCTCACAAAAGTATTCATACACTTTAAAAAATGTCTATTTATATTACTGAATAATATAACTTTTTATTAAGTTATTATTTAGTAGAATATCATGCAGTTTCCACAACACCTTTTAAACCTCTGAGAATGTATATGAATGTTTTTTTAAAATTAATTAATTATTTATTTTTTTTTTTGCGCAATTTCTGAGTAAGTGTTCAACCACACTTTGAGTCTTATTGTTTCTAGCTCTATTTTCTTTTCAAAGCCGCATTTTCGTAATCTAGCCTCTGGATATCTCTAAATATTAAGTTTAAATCTTAAAGTCATTAAGTTTAAATCTTGAGATTGAAAGGGTATTTTCTAAACTTTAGGACAACTTTTGAGGCACTAAACGCAAACGTTGAAAACCGTGTGCTTCTTATCGTTATCTTGATAAAAAACAAATTTGCTTCTGATAGCCAAATTTTTGCCTAAGAGTTTAAAATTGGTTTTTAAAATATTTAAATGAACAGCATGATTTATTATTTCATCAAAAAATTCCAAACTACCAAGTCCTGATGGTGATATGCACCCTCCTGATTAACTGGTTCAACTAAGTTCTTAAGATTCAGTTCCTAATTTGTTCTTCTATTTACAATTATACAACAATTCAACCAAAAATGCTAAATTCATTTTTATCTGTAAGTAAGACGTAATTTCAAAATGTTTTGAGCTTATTTATCATTGATTTTGTGACGAAAAGCGTAAGCTTTCTGTTTTTCACACGGTCAAGAAAATTTCTGCGTTGAGAGGTCCTATTTAATTCAGCTAATCAAAGAACTTTTTTTAGGCGAACAATTTTAGGTGAAAATTAAATGTAAAAATTTTCATTTAACTCTACAAAAACTTTTATAGCACCAAAAGTTTTATTTTTCATTAATTTTTTAACTGTAAATCTCTGATCACGCTTTGTCAACTTTGCCGGATGATCTTTTCTTATACCTTGTCTTCAGTCCGATTCTTTTCTTTAAAGCATTTATCGAGCACTTTACTATATTATGGAATAAATTAATTTAGAAACATTACAAACCAATTTACCACTACTATGAAGAAAATATTCAAATTTTGAATGGTGTTTGTGGTTTTTTTATGAATACCAGCCATTTTAAAGTAATAAGCACATTAAAGAATAAATAAAAAAAATAAAGCCAAATAGCTTTTAAGGGACAACACAATTTTCGTTTCAACACAATGAAAAAAGTATAAAAAAATGGCATATGATAATTTTAATCATGAATTTATTCAAAAATATTTAAGTGTATGATGATTTTTTTGGCGTATTATTTCTGTCTCGTCGTGTTTTGATCCATCTCAAAAAGAAGATCCGTCAATATTTTGAACAAAACTACAGGATTTTGTTTAGCATGGCATAGGAATGATGTAAAAAAATATTGGACTTCATATTCGAATTCAGTTTTGCATTATTTTGGTGTTACTAAAAAATTTCAAAGTGTACGAACACTTTTGGGAGCCACTGTATATGTCTTTAAAAACCAGTTTTAACAATACCAAATTCAGAAAAAAAGGAACTGATAATAAAAAAGACCATCACCAAATAATAACCTTTACAAAAATGGCGAGAGTAAATTATGCATGCTGAATTCTCTGGTGATGATTCCCCCCCCCCCCCCCCCCACTGCATGTGACATTAAGACAGGGATGCCATTTTTTCTCCACCCCGGAGAAAACAGTCCCGGACAAAATGTTATTTTGTCCATTTCATCAGTAAACTGAAAGAATTTGAAGTTTGAAAATAATAAATAATTATAGATTTTTCCTATCCAAGTAATATTTTAATATAAAAATAGCATGCATAAATATATATATTAACAATTGGTTGCAAAATATTTTAAAAAGTGAAAAAAAAAAAAAAGTAAGATCAGTTGAAGTTTATTTAAGTGTCTAAATAAATCAAATGAGTTAAAATAAATTATAATGCGATGTAATAGCATTTATAAAACAAGCACATCAGCTGTAAATTTTAAGATGTTTATCTGTGATATGGAGGTTTATTGCCTATAATAAGTGCATTTATAAAATTGAAAAGTAGAAATAAAAAGTGTTTAAAGCTTGGAGTTTTAAAACATTAAAAATCATACTAAAAAAAACTACTTTATATTAACAGGGTGGCGACAAGAACTGTGAAAAAAAGTTCCCTGATTTTTCCCTGATTTCCCTGATTAAGTTCACCAAATTTCCCTGATTTACGTTACCAATGATAATGGTTTTCTTTCTTTGCTCTACTTAAAATCCATTGTATGTTTGTATAAAATGCAGTATTTTAAACGTTTTAAGTTGTGTAAAGTTGTTGAAATAAAGATATATTTAAAAAAGATGCTACTTTTTTTTAATAAAATGGTTAAAAAAAACATATCAAGTCAATTTGGGGGGGGGGGGGGGGACCTACAAAACAGTATATTAATTTTTTCTACAATGGAAAGATTATAGAAAATTTCCAAAAAAAAAAAAAATCACTTCCAGAAACCACTTAGCATAAGAATTTTAAGAAACTATTAAAATTACTCTTAAAAACATATGTGTATTTATGATAGAAAAAGTAATTGAAATTATTTTGAATTAAGTTTTCAAACAGTATAATAATTGTTGCAACAGTAACAAGTAATAGTGAAAGAATAGAAGTAATGTAGTTATTCTTATATAACTAATTGACATATTTATGCAAAACAGATGAAACCATTTGACATCCATTCATAGGGAGCTTTTCTCTGATCAAGAACATAGGTTATAATGAATGAATACAGCATTTTAACAATAAAAAAATAAAGATATTTACTTAAGTATACAAGTTAACTCTATTTGAAATGATTTCAGTATGTAACGAAAAAAAATCTTAGATTGCTTTTGTAACGAACAACTTTGAAATGCAAGAAAAAAAAAAGAAAAAAAAAGCAATTAGTTAATTTTAAAATATATGAAAGAACTACTTGGTTATAAAATTAAAGAATCACTTAAGTCTGAAGAAAAGAAAACCTTTATAATCTGCGGCGACAACAAATAGTATAACGGCAAAAAAACAAAGTTTTTTTTAATTGAAAGTTCAATTTTAGCAATTAAATTAAAAACGCGAAGAAGTAATAACTTTTAAGCTTTTATAGTATTAATTCAAAAACCAAAGATTTTTTCTTGGAATCGTGATTACAGTACGCTAATTACTTCGAGACAATGGAATAAAGGCAAAGGAGCTAAGGCATTAATGAAGGCTTCCTTTGCCTGAATGGTTGTTTATTTTACGTAGCATTGAAAGCGTAAAAGGAAATTTCAAGCTAGGTAAAATAAATAACCTAACAGACACAGAAGCAATCTTAGGAAGCTCATCCTGTGGTTAATAAGTAAGATTCAATACTTAGACGATGAGGAAAAAAGATGCATAAATATGCGGCAGTGTATAATCGCACCTCAATAATTTTACATTTTTTTTTTTGAACAGATAATTGACGGAAAATGTGTAGGGAATTAGAATACTTAATTTTGTAAAGCAAAAAAAAAAAATTTTTTTTTTCTTATAAAATCAATTTTCCCTGATTTTTTGTTATTTTTTTCAAAATTCCCTGATATTTCCCTGATTAATAAAGTTCCCTGACTTTTCCCTGATCTCCCTGATCTGTCGCCACCCTGTAATAAAAGAAATGTTGGCATGAAGTGAAATCTTTTCTTGCAATACAAATGTGATGATCAGCAACAGGATCTGACTAGGCTGTTCCTAGTCGATTTATTAGTCACCAATGAAGATTAATGGCTCTTCTAAAGCTATCCTCTTGCCTACTATAGACTCTTCTGGTACACTGTTCTGAGTACCCACAAACTTACTAAAGTAGTTTTTTTTTCTTAATTTGCATAACATTAACATTCCCATAAAATATGCTGAGTACATAAATATTTTACTAACAATATAAAATCGAAATATAACCGTTATAAAATGTTTTTAGTTTATAAATCATTTGTTTCGTATATATGTCTCTAAGCATTTCATTTGACTTTCCATTGAGTTTGTTTTCTACTACTATTGTATATAATAGTCTAATCATGCCCAATAGCTTATTCACATTGTTGAATTTTATTACTTTTAAATTATGATCTAAAATTAGCTGCACCAATGTGTAATTAAAATTTTTTTTAGCTAACGATACTATTTTAATTAAATGATTAATTCATAATAAAAAATATACGAGAATAATATAGTAATATTATTACACCATAACAATAAATTTATGTATGTATAATCAGTTTATTTTCTCATTTCGTCCAGTTATGTCCATTTTGTCC
The DNA here is from genome assembly GCF_026930045.1 of Uloborus diversus. Taxonomy (NCBI): domain Eukaryota; kingdom Metazoa; phylum Arthropoda; class Arachnida; order Araneae; family Uloboridae; genus Uloborus; species Uloborus diversus. Next base: position 28,111,142 of record NC_072740.1, on the reverse strand, counting down.
AATTCCCCCCAGGCGTCCCAGACTTTTTACAAAAAAGTAGACAAAATAGCAACCCTGCATTAAGATGCTCTGTATTATTTTGCGATGATGATTAGCTGGAAAGGATAGTACAGTAGAGAATCAAATATAATGAATACTCAGGACCAGTGGTTGGAAGTAGCGCGCTACAAGTAGCGACGCTACTGTAGTAGCTACATTTTTTAGTAGTTTGTAGTGTAGCGCACTACTTTTCAAAAAAAGTAGTGTAGCGAGTAGTTCGATACAAAAGTAGGTAGTTTGTAGCGATGTTTAAAAACTACTTTTAAATAAAATTTTTTTTTTAAAAAAGAAGAAAGAAACGAGGTTTCAAACGAATCTGACTGGTGCAAGTCTTGCGCGAGTAAAACTTGCACCAAAGAGATTCGGAAGACTCTGAAAAATACCAGCTAACCTCAGATTGATGCCATACATTCTATCTATTTGATGCCATAGTTTGTTTGGCATCGAAATTTTCACATTTCCCCAATATTCACATTGAGTAGAGCATGGCTTAGAAAGAAAAGTATATGCGATAACTGCCAATGTATACCGCGTTTCATAGGTGCCCATATGGAGCCAAGTGGGGGCTCTAGCCCCCTCCCCTTTAGAAATTGGAACTTCCTTGCTTTTATTACTTTTCTTCGTAAAAATGTAAAAATATTTCTTCTCCAGCCATTAATGAATAAGTTATTAAAAATATCAAATTTTAAAAATTCTGATCTGTACTGAAATCGGTTTCCAAATGAACACATCCTGCTAAACCATTGTAAAAATATCTGACCCCCCCCCCCCCCCTAAAACTTTGCATTTGGCGCCCATGTCACGTTTGTGTTTTCTGCCAACTGAGAATGTCCCGTGGATGTACATTTTAGATGTCAATGAGATTATTGTGCCAAAAAAAATATCCACCTAATATGGAAGCTACTGTAAATGTTATGGAGGAGGATGATATTGAACTGTCTTGGCAGGCTAACAACAAATGTTACTTTTACAGAAATGTATCATCACAGAAATTTTTCCATTTCTTGCAAATTTGCTCGTTGAGTAAAAAGCTTTCGGTATCCACGTCAGATGCGTTCCAAAAGACACCTGCGTAGGTTGAAATTTCACGTTGTGGAAAAGGGGGAAAAAATACGATTTTTTTTAAGCATACCAATTATTTTGAGACATTTGAAAACAGCCCTCAAACTATTTTAACCCATTTCTTAACTTCCTATCACTAAATTTAAACATAGAACTGAAACTTAACTGTATTTTTCGAAAAGCTGTGTTATTGAATAAAAATACTGTTAGGTTGCACAAAAATCAGTGGGAGATAAGGGCACAAAATGAAACAGTACGGTACGTATAGTATGTAGCAATAAAAAAATTGCAACACTACACTGATATTGTACAGTAGATACTGTAATTATATTCGATACATTTTTTAGTTGTTCAATCATATCACAAATCTTTACATTTCTTTAGTTGTCAGAGATTTCTATTTTTCCTTCCATTTTCAAACTTTAGATTAATAGCCGCTTATGTGAAATTCTGTTTCATCAACTTCATATTTAGAATGAAAAAGACGCGTAGTGGCGATTTGTAAATTAACAAAGTGTACATTAACAATGTTTCGGTAGGAGAACTTCCACTTTCAGCGATGCTAAAGATGAAGTCCATTCACGACACTAATATTTAGTAGCCAGTAAAGAAGGTGATACTTAAGCCCCGTGATTCCCAACCAAAAATTTTCGTGTTACTGGGTGAGGAATTCGCGTTAGCTCCAAAATTCATTACTCGAGAAAAGCTTGCTACATAGACATTTCATGTATATAGAATCGCGCTGTCGTGCGAGTCCGTGGTAGTTTACAATTTCACATTGAAGTAAAGTAAGCATTCTTAGTTATGTTTCATATTTCAGATATCCTCATATATATATAATAGCGAATGATCAAGTAACACTCCTGACGTCATCAACAATGAAACGCACGCCACGGCATGATAATTTGAAAAAATATATTTTGACAATGTTTGACATGCACGGAAAAGCTATATTTCCAAAAGGCCGAACTAGATCCAGTCACTTAACAGATGTACTGGTAAGACTAATCTGAGGAGAATGAAGAAACGAAAAAGTGGTCAACAAAATTAACGCCATCAGGGCGTTAATCCACTGGAGTTAGGGTTAAAATTTCAACCATCAAAATATCACCAAACACGCAATTGCTTCATTCAAATGTAGAAACAATTTTCACCCGTCATACCATGGCGGGCGATTTTCAATTTTATTAATATTTAATTATAAATACTAGTACCATTTGGGATATTTTCCCATTTTTTTAATTTTTACTTTTCTACTGATTGAGTGTTGATATATTAACATGATAAAAGTCGATTACTAAATATTGTAGTTTTTGAGGTTATTCGGAGAAAGTGAAAAAAATGCTTTTATTTCATTTTATGAGTGGCGTAAGAAAGGAAATGGTGTTCTGGTCCGGACCTTTAGCTTGAAGCTCAACATCAATTAATTAGTTCCAGCAAAAAAAAAAAAAAAAGTTCCTGTAAAGTTAACTGATATAATGAAAATTAAAGTTTTTCTCTTTTGTTTAAAAGATATTTTTCATCATCTAAATCAATTTTATGTGCATGTATGTCTATATAAAATTTAAAACATATTGTGACTGCATCTATTTACATTTTCAAATAGCTGAGTTGTACTTCTTGAATGAAATATTCACTGTCAGGAAAGTATTAAAAATTTTAATGTTGAATTCCTTCAACTTTTAAATCCTTTCTTGCTGTACATATGCATAAAATTCGTTAAAAATATTTGGAATGACAAAATGGCCCAGCAAGAAAAGGAAAGAATAAATAACTTTTGGTAATATTCCACGTTCAAATGATTCAGTTTATTAATCTAAATCATTTTTTGATTTTTTTTTTGTTCAATTCTCAAACGGTGTATAAGTATATGCTTTTTATTTTTTTTACAGTGGCTCCCAAAAGTTGTTCGTACGCCTACGACTTTCAATGAAATAGAACCCTACCGTTGGTTGGAATTATTATTTCGGTATAGGTATTTAATTATAAGATCTATGATCAATTTTCAACAAAACTACATGAAAAGTTTTTAAAAAATATTTAAACTTAATTTTTTAAAAATCAAAAACCAAAAAGTGCTGGAAATTTTATCTTACAAAAGACTTTGTACACTTTAAAAGATGTCTATATATTATTGAATAATCTAAAATTTTATTAAGTAATTATTTAGTAGAATATCATGCAGTATCAACAACACCTTTTAAACGTCTGGGAATAGATTTCATTCTTTTTTCTTTCTTTTTTTTGCGTAATTTCTGAGTAAGTGTTCAATCACAGTTCGAGTGTTACTGTTTCTAGCTCTATTTTCGTTTCAAGGCCATATTTTCGTAATCTAGCCTCCAGATATCTCTCAATATGTTACATTAAGTTCAAATCTGGAGATTGAAGGGGTATTTTCTAAACTTTAGGACAATTTTTGAGGCACTAGACGCAAATGTTGAAAGCCGTGTACTTTTTATCGTTATTTTGAAAAAAAATAAAGTTGTTTCCGATAACCAAATTTTTGGCTAAAAGTTTAAAATTGGTTTTTAAAATATTTAAATGAACAGCATGATTTATTATTTCATCAAAAAATTCCAAACTACCAAGTCCTGATGCTGATATGCACCCTCGCACAAGAACCCCTTTACAGTCTTGATAAACTGATCCAACTAAGTTCTTAAGATTAAGTTCCTCATTTTTACTTCTGTTGACAATTATACGACAATTTAACAAAAAATGTTAAATTTAATTTCATGTGTAAGTAAGACGTTATTCCATAACACTTTGGAGCTTATTTATCATCTATTTTGCGACAAAAAGCGTAAGCTTTCTGTTTTTCACACGAACAAGAAATTTCTGTGAGAAGAGTTCCCATTTAATCCAGTTAATCAGAGAACTTGACGAACAATTTTAGGTGAAAATTAAATGTAAGTTTTTTCATTAAATTCTGCAGAAACCATTACAGCACTTAAATGTGTATTTTTCCTAAAATTTTTAACTGTAAATCTCCGATCATGCTTTGTCAACTTTGCCGGCTGACCTTTTCTTGCCTTGTTTTCGGTCCGATTCTTTTCTTTAAAGCATTTTATCAAGTACTTTACTATAGAATGGAATGAATTAAAAAATTCAGAGACATTTCAAACCAATTTACCGCTACTGTGAGGAAAAAATTCAAATTTCGAATAGTGTTTGTGGTTTTTAACGGATACTAGCCATTCTAAAGTAATAAGCACAATATTCTGGAATAAATAAACAAAAAATTAAAGCCAAATGACTTTTAAAGGTCAACACAATGCAAAAATAATAAATAAATGACATGATAATTTTTATCAAATTTATTCGGAAAAATTTGAGTGTACGATGACTTTTGTGGC